>NC_089320.1:5193038-5496490 GCF_036669915.1 Pocillopora verrucosa | reverse complement strand
GTTCTATTGCAGCAGAGCCTGAGATGTAGTCACTTCTCCGTTTGTACTGATGCCACGCACTCCCCAATGACAGACACTTATAGGGAGTGCCATTGCTCATCTTTCTTTGTAAACCAACCGTTTGAAGATAATGTTGATTGGTTACCCTTTCTGTAATGTTAAAACAATAATCATTTTCAATTAATCTCTCTCTACACTTATATGAGTGTGGTTGTGCCACTCTAAGTAATCCAGACTCTTCCAAGGAGTACACGTCTAATCTCCTTCATTTCTTTTAAAAGCATCAACCCTCCCTAACGGAAAAAAAGACCAGACCCCTCTAACGCCCGCTCACGTCTATAGTGATTACACTACTATGTGGTCGAGTAAGAACCTGTCTTGACGCTTGATCTGGCACTCAAAAAAGCAATGATCAAAAGTAAAGTTAAGGCCATATTAGCTACCCCTTAAACTCTCAGAGATAGAGCCAAGACAGATATTCTCCTTACATATCAATACAGTCTCAAGCAGACGGTTGCTCTAGAATCCAGAACAATATCATTAGTAAGATTATTAGTGGATCCAATACCAAACTCTCCAAACTACATCAGAAGAATTTAAATGGCAGACAGTGAGCAGAATTGCTTACGAAATCTTGGGAATGAATCAGTAAAGACAGGATTTTTAAAAGTAATTGCTTACCAATTCATAATGGCATCCTTTTGTTACAATCCATAAAGAAAGGCAGCTGCGACTTTGTACGGCATCTTGTTACCTGGGTTGATCGCACATGGGATTGCTAGACTCAATACCAGAATCTATTAAGGTTTTGTAAGCTGTTTCTCATTTGTTTTCCAGAGCAAAATAAGCGAAGAAAACCTCTCTGAGTCAGTTGACCAATTTTAACCCAAAACCGGCTTCCTGGTGTTGGTACCAGGTAAAAGCTTGTTCTCACATTTCTCACAAATTTCACGTGGGGAAATATGTTCTCGTTGATTGTGAATATTCTTCAATACATTTTCTTGTTTGTTCTGTAATCAGAAGTTTTGAATGTACAATCAAAAATCATAGTCTGTTGCTATTGTCCCTGTGTTTGGGCCATATAAATGGCAGGGCTCTGTCTCCATGCCGAATAACGTACCTGCGTCATTTCTAGGTGAAAGCGTTGTTGGCTAAGATGACTCTCCAAGTTTAACAATCCTTCCCTACCAGAAGTTTGCATGGGAAATTACAATAGTGTGAAATATCTGTTGTACTTTGCTTGAAAATATCATCCCTGTTTAATATTAGTTTCTATCAGAAGAGGATGGTGGACTTGGAATGAATTCCCCACCTGTCAAAAATAGGCAGTATTTAAATTAGTATATGTAATGGTGTGTTTTTCTTAATCTTATAACCTATCCTGATTTAAAAAAACCCCTTAGTCCCTAAGAGTTGACTTAGCATCTAATTTCTCCCTTACTATATCATCCCTGAATCAAACATGAAAGTTATGGAGAAGAGGAGACGATCCACACAACATAAAGCACTCCTTGATTGTTAAACAACTTCTCCTGGTCACCCTCTTTAGATACATATGGAGAACAGTATTGTGAGAATATGCATACTGAGTGATGATTAAGGGGTCAAGCGGGTTTAACACCAGCCGTCACTCCAGGATCATGGGAAATGTGGTATCTAATGGTTCATGCGTACTGTCCTCTACGTGGTGGTCAAGAGGTCTGGGTTCCCGATCTTTTTCCAAGTCAGTGTGTTGGTGTTCTTAATGAAAAAGCACTTTAACCCTGACAGTGCTTGCTCTCCACCCAGGAGTATCAAATGGGTACAACAGAGCTAAAAATTAACTCCAGTGCTTGGTCGGCCCAGTCGGGCCAGTTTCCTTGAATTCCTTAGTGGCTTATCATCCCAAAATTCGTTTGCCCTCTGCAAATTTTCCACTAGATATAAAATGAAAAACTTGAATAAATGCCCCATGGGTTTTTTTAATGGAAGCATTATTAAAGGAAGAGAACACAAAAGCCCATAGCCAACATGGCAACCCACAAAATCACAATGGCATTATATATGTTGTGAATGTGGATCACTCACTTGAAATCAACTGTTAAAACAGCTCGGAATTTCCACTTTCAGAAATTCAAAATTCAGGCACTAAAAATGAATGATCTTAGAGTCCAGTGCAAAGAAACTAAATGAGAAAGGTAGTCCAATTAAGTTACAGTGTATGTGAGTTCTATTTTTGTTTTCAAAATTCCTGTGCTAGTTTCACATTGGGTCAGTTTAAACCGTTAGACTTTTGGTGGCCCTAGTCATTTTAAATCACCACTGGCACCATTCGCCGCGCCAATTTTTAGCCCTGGTACAAAGGTTAATTGAAATTTATGGGGGGTTAACCTTGGCAATAAACTATCATCCCATTCAGAGGGAAGTAGTTAGACATTCCAAAGTGGCTTTACTATGCTTTTAGGAAACTGGGATTAAACCCTAATAACCCCTAAGATTGACTGCATCTAATTTCTTTCTTCCTTACCATTATCACGCCCCCTGAATCAACATTAAGGTCAGGATAATAAAGAACTGATCACCCAATCTTAAATAAGCTCTCATGTGTAGCATAAATTCTCCTTGTCAGCACCTTAGGAAATGTTTAAGAAAACAGGTAGTGGAAGAATATGGCGTACTGATGGTTCGGGTGTAAGTAGGGGTTAAAAGCTACTGCTTGGTGCTGGGCACTGACAGCTAGAGTCTAGAGACCTAACCTTCACAACTCCCAAGATCACTACAAGTTGACTGCTTCTCTTGCTCTCATCTAATTCTTTGTAGCAGAGTTTGATCATCGTCCATGAAGTATTTTTATTTCCATCACACTAGATTAATTTTTCTTTAGTGGAGTGGGGGAAAGGGTTGATAATAATCTTGAAAAATATATTAGACAATTGGTTTCTTTTTTTTTTTCTTTCCCCCTAATGCCACCAAAACAACCAACTTCCTAAACTTAGTTTATTTCCGAAACAACTTTTACTTTTACACTAACTTTTACGTCTGAATGAAACAATTTTATACGATCGCATTAAATTTTAAATTTACTAAACAACAGAATAAATGAGATTGACCCATCTGCATTAGTTGTTACGTATTAGTTGTTTACACAAGCCAATTATTTTCTCACGATAACTGGAGGAAAACGCTCAAATGACGAGAAATATTCCTTCTTCAGCCTGTCATATGGTTGCGGAAATTAGCATCAGCATTCCGCACGGTACCTGTTGTCCGAGTTATGAAAGGCAAAAGATTCCTTCTTTCAGAATCTTATCCATCGAGTTCAAGAGGTTCCAAGCAAAGGTCCCGTAAACTGCTCTAAAAAACTAGTTACGTAAAAATCAATTCAAAAGGATTTTCCAGTTTTTAGTTTTTGAATACAATTTAATTCTCTGGGATATTTTGTCAAGGCACTCAACCCCAAATCCCATAGTAACTACTTTCACGAAAGATGCAAAGAGAATCCCTTTCCAGAGACGGCCTGCTTTCTGGAATTTGTACTTCATGTAATGAATATCTTCCTTCTCATCGGAAACTATGGTAAGAGGAATCATTATTTTTAAGTACCGTCGAAAAATTCGGCATTCAACACATGTGGAAAGCAACCGAGTTGAAATGGAACCCAGGACTTCCCTCTTTGTTTCAAAAGCCCGTTATCAACACGAGTAACGCGCGATTTGATCACGCGCACCACAACAACTCGGACCTCCACTTTTGCAGTCTAATTATCCAAACAACATGGTCTGATTGCGTTCCGAAATCGGCTGACAGCGTCGGGAAACAGACGTAGTGTCCGAAATCGATCGATAAGTGATGGTATATTTAGGACTGAGTGTAGAACACATGACGAGGGTTATTGGCACTGTGATAATGAGGTCCCCAGTCCCGCCTGTTTATCTGCTCCCCGAGTATTCCAAGAGCAAAAGTAACGCCCCGTCTTGCGCTGTCTGCACGCATGCCTAGCGAATCTCTGCATTGGTGGGAGTTAATTTACCGTAATCTGATTGTTGAGCAACATACACCCTTTGCAATCTGGTTTGGGTGCTAGGCAACACTGCTTTCGGTATGACTAAGACAGACAAATTCATTATTTCCAAAATATAACCTACCATGTGCAAAAAAGCATTCTGTGCGCCAATAGTGAGAACGCTGGTCTTCAAACTGGAAACAGACGCAGCAAGGAAGGGTAAGTGAGGTGTTTGAACTTTGTTGACTTTAAAAAAAATTTCTTTTTTCATATAAATTCTAGATGCGATACTAAATCGGGTCTGCGGAAGTTGGTGGCAAGAATGTGTGAAAGAAAAAACGTGTGTTTTCCACCCCCCCCCCCCCCACTGCCATAAAATTTCGCCACGCGTTGCACGCTAATGACTAGCACATATACGGCTTGCAACAATATCGAAATCCCACGACGTTGCCACTGTCTCTGAGTAGGAGTGAAAAGCCAGACCAAATTTTATATTGTATAATAGCAGCAGTTTATGGTTATGATGTTTCCTTACATAGGAGGTTAATGCTTTTATTATATTTGTTATTATTAGAACAAAAATTGCTTTGAGGTCTTACCAAACTCTACTGACTTCCACTAACCATCAGCCTCTACATATATTCTACAATTTTTGTTCCACCGGACGCAAATCGATCACACTTCCCATTTGGCGAATCCTGCACAAGTCAATATATAGCCTTTACCTCTTTAACTCCCATGATCAAATTATTTTATCCCTGCCAACTGCCATACTTTTCCTTTCACATAAGACAGCAGATTTGGTCTTAGTTTCCAAAAACTCTCCCTTGAGCTGACACCTGGTCTGTTCTCAAACCTTCTTCAAAGATAACTTGTTGGAATTCCCAGGAGAACTAAATGTTAATCACTTTTGGGAGTTAAAGAAATCAAAGATCTTAAGCTATTACGACAGTTTACAATACCATCGTGATCACAACCTCTATTCAACCTTACATACTTTTTTTTTTCTTTTTAATTTTTCTGATGTTGCATTTTTTCTACCACAATTCACCCAAACTAATTTTCAGAGTATGATAAGTAACTCACAAAGCACAACTAAATGCACCATTATTTTTATGTACACTCAAGGCATTACTAGCATATTTTAATGTCATATTATTAAATTTATACAAAAAAAAAAAGTTTGAACTCTATCTTCAGTGGTAAAAAAAGTTTGAAGCTTTCCCTAAGCTAACACAAGATAACATGACTTCAGTTCTCACTTAATTCATTACAAATAATAACAATTACAAATGAAAAATCACAAAAATAATCCCAGAAATCAATTTTACACAGGCATGGAAATCTCAAATCATGATACCCTTTACCACTATTTTTTCTCAAACTTTTCAGAACTCACATTTTCTCTAACAAAATCAAATTCACATTACAAAAAATCCTTGTTGAATAACTTGAGATGACTATTAAGTAGCAGAAAGGAAATTACATGAGTTGTCAATAAACAAGTCCTGATTTTCCATGACAGATGTTACCCATAACCTAAAAAATAAAGTGCTTTCCAAAATCAAGTAATGTAATCATATAATGAGGTTTTTTACGAGAGTCATTCTCAAAATTATCACATTCAATAATTTCCATGACTTTCCACGACCCATACTTAAATTCCACAAACAGGTATGCACTGCACATAGGTTTCTTATCTAGTAAATTTTCCTTGATATTTTTACTGAAGTTTTCTTTTTTGTTACTATAAGGTTACTTACTTAATAATGAAAAGAAAACGGGGAAAGAAAGGATCACAAATTCTGTTTTTATCTCAACAAGGTTATATATCATTTTTACACACCTTGAACAAGTGTGAAAGGTAACAAAGTTTAAGAAATAGTATTTTTTTAAAAAATCTACAAATACCTTAAAACTAATGCCACATCAATGAAAAGAATGCAAAGAAAACTGAAAAAAAACCCAACAAACTTCAAACAATCAGTAGCACAGCTTCAAGTTCACAGACAGAAATCTACTGAGATGCTGGTAGATCATTACCAACCATTTAATCAAGGCAAAATTACTCCAACTTTCCTGAAGGAAAATGGATTGAGTTTCAACTTCTAACTGTTTTTAAATCTCTCCCTTGAATCAAATAAAAAAATTGAAGGACAAAAAAACCTGAAGCTTCTAACCATTACAAACCATGATACTAAACTTCCACCCTTAAACAAAACTTTGTTTCACAAGGTCACCACAGGTGATTACATATCAGAGTTGTCCCACTCCAACAGGCCTTTTGTTGCTGTGCCTTCCTCATCTTCAGTATCAGACTTCTCCGTGTTATTGCCATCTTCATTCAGGTCTAGCTCCTGGAATTTTTGCATGGGATTCAGAGTAATACGCACACACTCAGACCAGTGTCATCCCAGTACATCTCCTCTTTGTCGTCACCAGGCGGTACGACTTTCACAGTCTCTGGCCTCCTATTACAAAAAAAAATATTCAGTCACATCTCTTACAACAATTTTCATTTGAAAATTAGACTTTAACTTAAACATGTATTCATCAACCTTGCTTTGCAGTCCCCAACACAATAAAAAGACAGTTATAACTGCAGAAACATAATATAACTGCCTTTACTGAGCCTATCTCGGTGATAAATTTCCAACCTCGAGTGAGACTTCATTGAGGAAACATTCCCGTGTTATTTTATTTCTGAGCAAACTTATTAGATTCTTAAATGACTGGGTGGAGGAGGTGGAAACATTTCATTGGTTATCAGTTAATAAAGGTCGATAACATGTGCAAGAAATCTTGAAAAGTTTGACCCTTAACTTGTCACCTAAAATCAGTGTGCCTTTCAAACATTCATACCATTCCTTATACTATTCCTATGAAAATGAAAAGAGACCTCATGAAAAAATTAAGGGCTTCTTCAGTTGACAATCATTTCAATTATTGTCATGAACTTTATGTTTGATTCCACAGCAATAACATAAGAAGAAACTACATTAGTCACTCTTTGGAGCTAATGGGTTGATCTTAGGTAAAATTATAGGGGTCCTGATCTACATATAGTATTATAACATCAACATTATCACTTTATCAAGATTAATGAATAAAAGGGGGTACGTTTACTAAGAAACTGTGGTTCTGCCTTGGTAAGAGAGCATAACAGGGCTATTGAGTATTTTCAACTGAGTTGATGACACATAAATTGGCCAGCATGGAGTTTGAAAGCTTACGTTTTGAGCATTACGACTTCTTCAGAGCAATGACAAAGGGCTAACACACAAAATATCAGCTTTTAAATTCTTTACAGTGGCCAATTTATGTTATCAACTGAGTTGATAATACTAAATTACCCTGTTATATCAAGATTAAACTTACTGTCTGTACTTGAAGATGCCAAGCACAAGAAGGAAGGCAAAACAGCCAGACTGCAAACGATAATCGCAGCCATGACCCCACTGGACAGACCACTTGATGACTCCTTGCCCGTGGCAGCTTCCACAGAACAATACCAGGCATCATCTCTTCCTTCTGGTTGTTCTCGGCAAACTTGATGTTGTAGTCTTTGAATCCTCTGTTAGAGTGAATGGTGTTGATGTTAAGTCGTTCTGTATCACTTTTACATTTGCCCTTCAGGTTGACAAAGTCACCTACAGGATGAAAGAAAAAAAAAGACAGTCACATATTGTTCTGTGAAGATGAAACAGATCTTTATCCTACTCATTTCTTTGTAAATTAGTTACAAGAATTTGGTAATAAATCAAGATGAACCTGGATATTATAGAGTGAACTTACATGTAAATCACTTCTGGGGAGTTAAAAGGCTCTAAGCACATAATCATAGAGCATTTCTGCAAGAAAATCCTCAGAGCATTCTTCAAATTTTTTATTAATACTTACAGTTATCTCTAGGTGCATCAGGTCATCTGGATCCAAGTTCACATACACCATCTGTCGAAGGACATCTTCGTATTCTGAAAAGTGTGCAATTCCTCGAATGACAAGCTCCTCGTTGTTGAAACTCACAGTCAGTCCCTTCTCCTTCAGTCCTTTAATTCCTGTGGGAAAATTAAAACTTTCTCCTTTCTTGAAGGCCGGCTTAACTTTCACCACTGCTTCATCCAAAAAGCGCACCTTGTCGATTGGAGAGAACTCATCATCTCTTGGACAAGCATCATAATCGATTTCCAGGGAATCAAACACACGCAAACCTTTCTGTTTTACAACCTTTCTCTTCGCCCAGTTCAGTCCAATGTCTGCGTCCAAACCTTCAACAATTATCACAGGACGTGTATTTCCTGCAACGTTAATGTCCACAGTGATGGTTGCCAATGGTTTCTCATTAATCTTGGCCTCAATGATCACTGAGCGTTTTCCTGGTGTTGGCACCATGCGCTCATTAATGTACACAAGACTTTGCAAGGCCTTGATGAAGTCACTAGGTGATCCTTCCCCAGTGATTGCGATACTTCCAAAATCAATGATTTTGGCCAAGAATTTAGGAGGAAGAGGGCCATCAACATTCACATGTTCTTTACAGCCAATCACACAGCCCAGAACCTGTGAAAATAAATAACATTGATTCAGTTGAAAGCAAGATTCAGACACAGTGAACTGTAAAAGGTACACAAAAAAAAACAAAACAAAACAAAAAAGGGCCCTGTGGACAATTTGGCCTACATGAAAATTTCTGTAAGTCATTTCTAAGTTTTAAAACCCTTTACTTTCTTTATGATCTCTGCAGGTGGAAAACTATTCTTAAAAAAAATAAACATCCCATACATTCCTAAACAACCCAAAATTAGGATGCAGATTCTCCACACTGCTCTCTTTACATTTCCTGTGGTCCTGACAAGGAGAATTTGTTGACAATCAGGAGCTTCTCAAATTGGTGATCATTTCCTTTATTCTCCTGACCTTTACATTTGATTCAAAGGTGATACCTTGAGGAGAAATTAGAAGCCAATCACCCCCATATCTCATTTAGTAATTGTCTTTACTGTTGATTTTCATGATGTTAGTTCGAAGAATTTGATATTGGTCAACTTATAATCCCCTAATTGATATTTCTTCTATTCTCATCACTTGTCTGCTTGATATTGTATTGATAATGCAAGGAGAAATTCTGTCTTGATCACTTATGGAAGTTAAAGCATTAAGGGTACAAGGGATAAGCCCTTATATCTCTCACTTGCACATAGAATGGGTGCAGAAATAGCAAACAAGAAAAGTAGGTCATACCTGTTCATTAAGAGTGCTATTGGGCCTGATTGTAAGTCCAGACAAATATCCTGTGAGCCTATCAGTGTAAACTCCCTCCTTTGCCAAATAGCGGGCACCAACAGTCACCTTATTTTTCAGGTTTGAGTTGTGGAGGGTTCGGTCTGCTTCAGTTATCACTGCTGCGTAGTGCTCTCCATCAACATACATCTTGGTAGCACAGCCGTCAGCAATCACCAAAATATGATGCCATTTGTCATCAAAAATGGCTGGTTTGTACTGAAATTCTGCATTGCAGTAGACATCGCGGTTAGCGTGTATGGCCTCACGTTTGTGCAAAAAAATCAGCTTGCTCCCATATATAGACAGAGAGAAATGTACACGGTCGAGGCGTTCCTTATCAGTGTTGGCAACAATAGTTTGGCGACCTTTGGATTTGGCCACCTTGATCCATGTGCTGATGGTAAACTTGTCACCAATGTCATCTGGCAAGACTTCATCAGGGATGTCCACATATGTCTTCCCATTGAATGAAAAGCCAAGTGCATCTGAAAAAAAAATGAGATGCAAATAAATAGGAGAACACTCCTCTAAATTCAGATGCTCTACTCAACTAAAATACTTTGCACAGTTGATCATTACTTCCAACAAAATATTCACCCCAATTTTATGTATCTGCAAGCTACATTCAGCAAGTCTTTCAAAGTCCCTTTCAGTGATGTACAAACACGAATTTCAGTTAGGTGAGGCATGACAGATGTCTGAAAACCACTTTTGACAGGTTTTCAGGTTTGATAACTGGTGAGACATGGCTGTCAAAATTTCAGTTGCCAGAGGAAACGAGGAAGTTTGCCTGTGACAAACACTGTTATTTCACAGTAAAAAACCCAGCCACCAATCTTTTTTTTTTCCCTGCCTCACTCAACTGATAATTATAATTAATTGTTTGCCAGAAAGAAAAAAGATAAAAAGTTGCGGTGAAATTTTGTATAATGTAATTTTTTGGCCAATAACCTGCGGGTAATCTGTTAATTTTTCCACAAACAGTTGTTGATGTGGGTTATAGGAAGGTGCAGGTAATACAATAATTTCTAAAGCTTCCAGTGTAGTTAAAAACGATAAACAGGAAAAAAAACAGGTGATAAGATTCACAACAGATACTCTTCAAAAACTTGTGCAATAACTCATTTATTTCACGCAGATTGCTCATTGTAATAAGACACTTTATTGCTCTCGATGAAAGCTGATGCAAATCGAAAACATACAAAACTCAATAACATAGCTATTATCTTGTTCGTACTCTTATTTTCTAACCTTATCAATTTCACAGCTTGTTTCTTTGTTTAGTTCAAAAAAACAATTCTTACTTACACAGGAAGTGAACTTGAAAATAAAATAAATCAACTACTGTGAAAAGACTAGCTTCAGGGCAATTCACACGGAAAATGGTGCCAACATGTTCATTTCATGGGGCTGCATAATTAATTGATGTGACAGAATATTCTACACATCAGAGAAATTTTCTCAGCTAGCACTGCCTTGAGGTAAAGAGTATTTTCCCATTTCAAGTGATTTCTCCAACTCTATAGATCTCATGATATCAATTTTTTTTAGAGCAGGTTTTTACAATTGGTATCATTCTCGATGAAACAGCAAAGACTTAAAGTGTGAAAATTTATTAGTTGCATGCTAAAGGATATCATGTCAACAAAAACAATGAAGGAACTTTGTGTGAGTGGACAATTTTCTTTTGTTTTTTTGAGTGCAGGTAATCTGTTGAAATTTTTTTCTCGTTGTTGCAAAAATTGAATGATGTGGGTAATCTACCGCGTAGGTAAATGGACGGAAGTTAACCTAATACACTAAACTGTTCACACAACCAATAATTTTAGTAATGTGCTTACATAGCAACATACTTTAATCAGAATTGTTTAAAAGCTGTTTCCAATTTCAGTATAAACCTACCTTTTTCATTCTTCTTTGCAATGTTCTCTGTCCATTCCCTGCCAACTCCTGGTTTGGGGAGCAGATCAATAAAGTTGCTTGCCCCACAAAGGGTAAACATATCTGATCCTTCAAATGTTTCTCTGTCACAGCCCATGCCTGCTTCAGTTACCAGACTGACATTCGCAGAGAATTTGCCCTTTTCTTGCTTTCTGGCGCACTTGTTCAAGGTGATGTCAGGGGTGACATAAACTTTTCCAGTGCATTGCTGTAAGGTGAACTTGTGTTTAGCTGGTCCAACAAACTCTGAAGATATTATGAAAATTTCAAATCAGTCAGATTTGGAGAAATGAGACAGGTTGGTTTAAATATAAAAACTACAACCTGTTCTGGTGTGGACTGCTAGAATTGGAGAGTGTTGAGTTCATTACTACTTCTACTCAAAACTTTCTAATGTACCATGTAGTTAAATCTTACTGATCAACTAGCATATGAAGTCTATCAGTTGACTGATAATTTGAATTAGGGTGTTCAATTCAAAAAGGGTAACCTTTCTAAAGAAACTGTAGCATTTCCTAAGTTGTAGATATTATAAGATAATTTGATAATAATTTGATATTATCATCCGAGTTGATAGTGTAAATTATCCATCATGAAGAATTTCTGAGGCTGACGTTTTGAGCCATAGCAGTTTCATCAGAGCAAATGCTCTGAATGTTCTTCCCTTTAACAAAGGGCTAACGCTCATTAATTTCAGCTTTGGAAATTTTTCATGATGGCCAATTTACACTATCAATGTACTTGAAAATAACAAATTATCTTGTTCAATTACTAGCTTTTATTATGAAATTGCATCACTATCACATGTAATCTTTATCAGGTAACATGATAGAATCACTGTGCATTGCTATCAAACACATTTGCATAATCTGTTACATGTTTGCTTTGGCACCCTGTCATTGTTGAATCCCAAAACTTGATATCTGTCCAACCTTGTGTTTTTATTCCCTTTGGAATACCAATGTACATTAAACAATAATTGAATGTTGAGACCACACATCATTGCTGATAGGCTCCTTTCAATCTGTTCTCTTGCAAATGTAATTAACAATGAATTTAACACCAACAATTTTTTTTTTTTTTAAAGAAGCTCAATTTTCTTAAATTTCATATCCTTGTCATAGCTTCTGCTAAATTATAGATCAAAACAAAGTGTTCCCTTTGAAAATATTTTTTTTCATTAATTCTTAAGAGAAACTCCATCAATAATTTTCTAGACTTCTTTTATCTATTATTAATAAACAAAAGTGAAATATTTCTCAATTTGCAAATATACCAGGTTCAGCTGCCAATCATGTTATAAACACCAACATCCTCAAAACTGACCTTCAGCACAAGGTGGTTGTACTGTTTCTACAGAGATTGCTACTTTTGCACTGCTCTTTGACATTTGTCCACCACAGTCAATGGCATCCACTTGAAACTCATATAAATCGTAGGCATCACGTCCCAGAGGCTGATCAATGCTGATAACACCATCATCATTGACTTTGAATGGAAGATTGAAGCCTTCAATAACATACTTGCAAACTCTGCCACTGACAATACCGATGTCTTTATCTTCAGCAAAGACCTGACAAATTGAATAAAATAGATTTTTAATAACAAGGTAAATTTAATTTATCAATCAATAGGTTCTAAACCCTTTAATCCCTGACAGTGACCAGCATCAGATTTCTCCATTCAGTATCACCCCTGAATCAAACATTAAGGTCATGAGAAAAGAGGAAACGACATAACTGAAGAACCTCTTGATTGTTAAACAAATTCTCCTTGCCAGCACATTAGGAAATGTATAGAGAATAGTATGGAGAATAGGCATACTGACATTAGGGTCCAAAGGATAAATAGAACCTTTTTAAGGGGAGATGTAAACAAATGTTTGTAAACGCAAACCTGAGTGATGTTAGAGTATGTCTTTCCACGAGCAATCTTAGCCTGGTAAGTGTCTGGCGTAAAATGCGGTCCAAACTCATTCACATCATCAACTTCACACTCTAAGCTGATAGGGAAGGAAGATTTTGAAGGCTCTCCACTATCCCAGGCAATGATATCAAAGAAGTAGTCTGTGATATCTTCCGCATCCATGTTTTTAGTAGCCCTCCCCTGGACGTTTCCTTCTCATCAACAGTGAACACAAACGGAAGACCAGACTCCACAATTTTCACACTGCTTATCTTTCCTGCTTTTCCACTGTCGCTGTCCAGAACCCTCATGGGTGGATTAAACCTCATTTCTCGCGTATTCTCAATAATATCACAACTGTACTTCTCAAATTCGAACTGTGGTGCATGCTTGTTCATGTTCAAAATTTCAAAGTGGATTTTGGTGTAGGCAATGCATTTCCCATCTCCAGCTTCTGCTGTCACATTCAACAGATAGGAACTTGCTTTGTCATAGTTAAGTCTCTTCACAAGCCAAACATGTCCTTTTTCATCGATCTTGAAAGGTGTATCCGGCTGAGCTATGGTATACTTCACAGGCCCTTCACATCCCACAGCTCTGATGTGCATCACAGTTTTATTGACAGCATGGTATTCCGTGATAGCACGTGCATACTCCTTTTGGACAAAATCAAATCCTGTGGATAATATAACAGAAATAACTGATTTCAATTTCACAACTACAACATGTAACATCAGCTCAATAATCTTGTACATAAGTATGTCACAGCCAAACTGTTTAGGTCTTAAATAATATGAAAGCAGTTTTGACTTGAATTTTTCCCTAATCTCCAATGTGACATCAATATCAAAATAATCTGAAGTAAAAAAATTCAAATCCAAATTCAAACTGATCAAATCTCAAACCAATGACAACTTAAAATGGCTTAAGGGCGTGTAAGAAACAGGGGAACTCAAGCTTGAACATTTTGCTATAACGGATGAAAACAATACGTGTTCAGGAATAATTTAACAGCATTTTTTGGGTCCATACAAATAAACATGGTAAAATATAAGATGGATTTTCAAATAATTTGGATACCAAAACCCAACGCCAACATATTTAAAATACATAATCCTGGTGAAAAAAAGAAAAAAAAACAGCGACAAAAATTATTTTGCCCATATAGTTTTCAATCTCAACTCAAAGAAAACAAATTACAGAAATTCTGCTTGTGATTGCTTTTCTAACTTTTCTACAGGGGATTGTGAAGAAAACAAGACATGAAACGTTATCGTTTCCTCTCAACTCTGAAAAATCTGCAAAACGGAAAGAGATAACCTGTTAACGAATTTCACGCTGATGAAAATTGGTAAGCAAAGTGCAAGAACTGTCGCATCGTGAAGAAAAAAATCTATCTAAACGTGGGCTATCTGCCAACATGTTACAAATAAGAAAAGTTTAAAATAGCCAAACAGCGTAATATGGTCCAATTTGTGACAAGTCTAAGCAGTAAATTCACCAACAGACTGAGTGTAAATTGGGTCAAAACTCGAGCGTAAAACGAATTCAATGCGCAAAGCAATTAGTTTATCGTTGTGTGCGCAAATATTACGAAGATACGTCTAAACTGAGTTTGCAAATCGACATTTTCCGAACGTATGATTCAAAATGTATTAAAGAAAAATGCTAGACAATATAGGGGAGCCTACAAGGGTTTTGGGTGGATTTAATGCGCTAAAGTCCGCTTTCACGCGTTCTTGATTACTCATTGTATTGTTCGAGAAAGGAGATTTCGCAAAGACGACGAAACATCGAAGTGAATAGTTCGCTGACAAAGCAGTTCTTTACTGAATTCAAAAGACAATATTCCACATAGGACAACTAGACACTACGTGAAAACAGACACAAAGTGGAAAGATTGCGGCTAAGATATATATGGAAAGGTTCGTAGGCAAATCAAGTGATTCGAAAATAATAAACTTTTGCAATTTGCATGCAATATGGCGTGGAATTGACATCTTTGAAAGTCGCAAACAAAACTTTTGGACACAACAGATCAGTATTTAGCAGAAAAAAGAAAAAAATGTTAAACGCTGAGTGCTTCGTGGGAGATAAAAGAAAAATTTGCATTGGAAGAGCGTGGAAAGTGCAATATACATCTCGAGATAAGGAGAAACCCACTACGTACAAAATTAAATACAGCAACCCCGTTGCGATTAAAGGAAGAATAAAATACTAAAAACAACCCTTAGTTACATCAAATAAATTGTTTGCCACAGGTAAAGAATATCGAACGATCCAAAAAACATGTATTTCGCACAGAAAGGTACAGATCATTAGAATAGTTGAGTTATCCGCTCCTCGCAACATGCGACATGAGGAGAACACACTGTCAAACATCGCCAACGCGCGTTCGAATTTAACAACCAACTTTACTTCAAACTCACCGCGTTCCTCGAACTCCAGGCCGAGGCAAAACGCTACCAAAACGCCAAGGAAAAATACAACAGTCGTTTGCGGCGACATGGGCGGCCTTCGGATGATCCCTTACTTGAAATCTGAGAAGAAACGTCGATGAAAAATCTTTAACTTCAATTGTAATCCAATACTCAGGTTCTTTTCGTCGCTCTAGCCAAAGAAACGTGACGTCACTGATCACATGTTTTCACACCCGCATTGGGGAACATTATCATATAGACAATGGAAGTTGTGGTTTTGAAAACAAAAGCTGCGAGTTTAGAAAGAGACGCTATCTCGAAGCTAAAATTGGATTTGCATGCATTCAAAATTAACCTGTTAGTTGAAGGTCTCTTGACTGAGGGAGATGAAGTACAGGGAATGGTACATCACTTTTCGTCACCTGCTAAAAAAACCCATATACACTGAACAGTGAAAATACAATATTGACAATATTCACAACCAGAAAAGGAAAATTTCAACTTGGTTACGTGTTTTGATGATAAAATTTTGTCTCAAAAATCCCCAAGGATAATAGCAATTTGAGAAGTTGGATTTCAATACGATATTTCGTTTGAATTTATTACAGGAAAAAAAAAACTAAACAACAAGCAAAATAACAAAAACAATGGGAACAGCTGTAAGGATTTAGAACATTTTATTCACCATAAAATAAAAAAGACTATGAGAAATAATGAATAAAATTTTCCGCCAAGTGGCATCTAAAAACAATCTTTTGACATGATTAACTCATTTAGAAACATGACATTGTGTTCAAGGAATTTTGTCCAGCCCACATCAATAAATATTCACAATTGCCTTTCACTTATGCTATAAAAATTTTCTTGACATTTTGTAATACTACATTGTTCTAGAAATTCCACCCAGCCTATGACAACAAATATCACAATTGCCTTTCACTTCCGCTACAAAAATTTTCTTGATTATTCAGTAATATGACATTGTGTTCCAGAAATTCCACTCAACCCACGTCAATAAATATTCACAATTGCCTTACTTTCGGTTTATAAAGTTCCTTGATCGCCGATGCATTATTCAAATGCACCAATATAACCAGTGCAATATCAGGTGTTCCATTAACACAAAGTGATTTAAAAAGGGATATTACAGCAAAGAGAATTGTGGCAATGTGTAATTATGCATGAGCACAAGGGAGGGATGTTAAGGGAAATGCCCTTAAATATTCCCTACATGTACTAATTCCTTTTACCCCTCTTTTGCAAAGTTTCCAGGGTTTTCTTGACCCTTCTACTCACAAGACCTCATTGTTAATTCTCCCCTCTGGCTGCCTGAGGGTTCCATGTAAATTAGTTAACAGAATTTGTTGTTACATCAAGAAAAAACTTCTACCTGATAAGTTTGAGTATATTATTGTTACCTGTTTGCTGCATAATGTAATGGATATTATTAGGGGAAGTTACATGTTAATCATTTTTGGGATTTCAAGGTTACTGGTCAAACTGTAAATTGATCTGCTGCAGGAATCTTTTTTTAAGCGTGTCTATAATTTGGTATAAGAAAAAAATTTGTTTGATAATTTGGTAGTAAATATGAAATTTTTGAATGATTAAAAATAACCTTGATCCCATGATGCCTTTGCCAACAGTCCCTCTTAAACAAGGTGTCCCTTCAGTCAAAGTAAAACTCTAAATCTCCTACACAACCTTTATTGAATTAGTTTTGCACAACATTTGCTGATTATTGCTGATATGATAATAAAATGCAACATTTTAAATATAGCCTTCATGACTGCAGTCATTTTGGGATACTTTGTTGGGATTCAAGCCTTGGTAAAATTAATCTTAAGTACTGCAAGTGTGCCATCATAATTGGTCATTGGCAGTTCTAAGTTAAATATAAAATCCTGCAGTGAGAAAACTATACTTTGTGTCCTGACCAAAAAATTCAATTTTCCTATCCAAATGATCACACTTTTAATCAGTTAAGCTACACTTGCTGACAATGGAAAAGTTTTGAAATCACTTAACATTGACTCAAAATTTATAGACTTCTCATGCATTCTCCAAAAATCCTGACTGCTTAAAAGTAAAGTCTATCGCCTGGTTTTTACTATTGACCCAAGCACAAGTGCAAGCACAAATACTGCAAGCACAACAGCTCATATTTCACTGTGAAAACAGCCTTGATGCAAGCATAAACACGAGTGCAAGCTTAAGCACAAGGATCAGAATTTTTTCCTTTTCCTTGTGCTTATAGTGCTTACAGTGCATATTGACTTTCGTTTTCACTTCGCATATTTACCTTATGCATGCCATTGTGCTGGTGCTTTGCTTGTGTCATTAGTCAAAACTATGGTTATAGGTTCACTGGATCAATGTCAGTATCTAGCCAACCATGTACCCACCCTGCACCTAACCCAACTTAACTCTAACTTGTTACCAGTTGACTGTTGTTGGGTCAGGGGAGGGGTAAGTACCCAGTTGCTCAGAAGCTGACACTGACCCAGTTCACCATTTCTTCTAGGTTTTGACTATTCATTTGATATCTCAGAAATCTCATGATATAGATTATCTACATGAAAAAAAAAAAAATAAAAAATCAACTCTTTCTCCCTTTCCTTATCTTATTTCTACAACGACTGGCATTTGAGAAATTATAAGAAAAACAGAAAGAAATTGTTTGTATGTTTCCATTCCTGGTAAACAGCAGTTTAAATCATGATGAACAAAATACAAAAACCATGTCTCAATTCACTTCTGTGCGTCTTCTACTTGTGAACCAGCAACCTTGAGTAGCTTGTCACCAGTTCCTAGAGAGATGAAAAAATTGATCATACTATCAGAACTAGGAAACCCTTTTTATTTCACTTCTAGAAGATTAACATGTAACATCTCTTTACAATGAGAGCATATAATCCTGATAAACAAATGGTAAAAACAGAGAAACTCCTTGTTATGATAAAGTTGTCTTAACATGTCATCAAATTTTCCTAACTGGTTAACAAGGAAGTATAAGGAATCTAACAAGGAGAATTACTCAGTAATCAGATATTGGAATTTAACACGAAGAATAGCTATTGGGCAGCATCATTATTTTAAGTCTATATTTACTGGCTCATATATCACATACTCACATAACTTGAAAAGGTGATAGCACTTAATTCATTATAACCTCAGTATGCAAAATAAGTTTAAAAAGTTGTGTTGTGCTGTACTGTAAGCTATGCTAGTGCTAATGAATATATTAAAATCATATATGTGAACTGCACATTAAGAAATGAACATGGAAGCAATCTTTGCAGTAATGAAAACTACTTTAGCAGCAGTGAAAATAAGGCCTGAGTTTTTTTCATACTTTCACATTCATTTCTTAATCTGCAGTTCACAGTCATTGATTCATCACTTCACAGGTTTATTACTAGCCAACATAATGACCAGCTACCAGTTAGCTTGTTAGCTCAGTTGGTAGAGCAGTACACTGCATGGTATTGCAGAGATCATGGGTTCAAATCCCATACAGGCCTGAATTTTTTGAGGCCCTATATTCACTACTGCTCAAGTGATGTTCATTACTGCAAAGATCACTTTCATATTCATATACTAGTACTGTGCATTTGTTTGCTTGTTTGGTTTTTTTTGTTACAAATGCAGACAGTTTTAAGAGAAGTTATCCAGCAGTTGAGTATTGAGAGTGTTAGGCACGTTTTGTACTATAAGTTTCTGTTTTGCGGTGTTTAATTTTTCTTCTATAGCTTTATGACTGTTTAGTTATGTGTCTACTATTAATGATGTCAGAAATCTTTGTAAGTAATGTATATATTGTAGGGCACAAAGCAATTGATTCTGTACACATATGTGTGTTATTTGTGTAAGTAACATGCAATGAAAATTAAAACTGAAAAAAAACTTAATAAGTTGATTCTAATAAATAAATTATTATATGAGCAAAGCACTTTGCTTGATAGAAATAATTTTATGTAAAATCCACTTTACCCATGTTCTCTGAAACTTTCTCAAACAAGCTCAATGCTGCATTTGTATTCTCAGCCAGAAATTCAGCTTCTTGAGGCTTCAGCTGAAAAAGGATTTACTGGTATGAGTTCAAATAAAATTTTAGAGAAAATTGAGGAATATAAGACTTCAATATGATGAAAAAGTAGTGAAATGCTTATATTATCAACAGTGAGAATAACTGTATGTGAATCATGTGAGTGATACCCAACCAAATCCTTGTTCTTTGCCATTAACCTTAAACACCCTCATATATTAAGTATTCATATTGTCCACACTGTTCTCTTTACAATTTTTATGGTGCTGAAAAGGAGAATTTGTCTGACCATCAAGAGTGTCGTTTTTATTTAAATAGGTGATCATATCATTTCTTCTCACAACTTTTCCATTTGATTCAAGGGTGATATTGTGGGGAGAAACTAGAGGCCAGTTACTCTTTTACATACTGTATTTCCTAAATAAAGTACCTTGGCACTTATTTGAAATTTTGTCTAAAAAAGAAAGGGAGGAGCACTTAGAGAAAGGAGGATGTTTCATCTTGGGGGGGGGGGGGCACTTATTAAGAAATAATCAACCTGTACCGATTCCCTTGTATTTGAAGCTTGCAAAGTTATACACAAAGTGGCAATAAAAACAGGTTACCCTTGTATTCCTACTCTTTAGAAAAGTAATGGAGGAGGTGGATTGCTTATTGAAGGGGGGCACTTGTTTGATATAATGGCATTGAGGGTGGGCACTCATTGGGGGGGGAGGGAGGGTGCTCAGTTAGGAGGGGGGAGGGTGCTCAGTTAGGAGGGGGAGGGAGGGTGCTCATTTGAGGGGGGGGGGAAGAGAGCACTTATCAAAGCTTGGGCACTTAGTCAAGGGAATAAAGTACACTCATTTTCAATTCAAGCTTAATCCTTTGACTCCTTTTCACCAAGGAGAAATTTCTCCAAACAATATCAGCACAATATCAAGTGGACAGGTCATGAGAATAAAGAAAATGATTAACAAAGGGATAACATTTAATTGACCACCAAGTTCTCAGAACTAACATTTACAGAAAAGTATCGCAAACAGTGAGAAGGATTGCTGTCAAGGTCTTGGGAGTGAGAAGGTGAAATTAATTTACCATCAATGCTCATACCTGCTCTCCAAGCTTTTTCAGAGCTGTTAAAATCTCTACAGCTTGTTGTGTGTATGCTGCTTGACTGAGGTGTCCAGTTTTGAGATCTCTTTGCATCTGAAAGAAGGAACATCATGCTTACTGATTATCATACCCATGAGTGTAGACCTGAAAAGGACCTGTTTTGTTTAGGGACCAGGGCCCAGTTGTATAAAAGACAGCTAATGTTATCCAACAGATAAATAGCTATCCACCAAATAAGTGATGGCAAAATGTATAGCATTGTCCATTGATTTAATTTTTTTGCTTTTGACTACACAGTTTATTTGATCCTTATTTTTAGTTATTTCACTAATCCATTCTTGGCATTGTATTGTGTCATTGTCTTGTCAGTTTTAGTAAATTCATTAGGCTTTTCTTGACCCAAACAGCTTTTTAAATTGCTTGTAATTTGTTTTATAAATCAGTTGATTTTGAATAGGGAGGGCGTGGTTACTATAACTTGGATAATTTCCCTGTTGCTCATTTAGTAGCTGCATATTGGGTGTTTGGCCAGGTTTTATTTTGAGTTCCTTATTAAAACCAGCTAAAATTAAAAAGTTTGTTTGAATTGATTTCCTCCCTTGTATCTGAACACAGAGATATAGCTGATACCTTGCTCACCTCTTTTTCTTATCCATATTGTAAATAAAGGAACCTTGTATTTTCCTCTTGGATTTATGGCCTGTGTGCTTTGCACTTAGGCCATAAATGTAGGAAGGAAAATATTGGTTTGTAACTTATAGTACACTTACATCCACTCTACTGAATCTTTAGTAAGGAGTCTAATGTACAGGAAGTACGTGAACATCACTCTCAAGTGATCATTTGTGTAATGTCCCAGATCATAGCACAGTGATGGCACTAAACCATTTTATAAATTAAGATTTCATTGTATTTCATGATCAAACCATTCTGTTCTCACCTCTGAGAGTCTCTGTCTTAGTTGGCCAGGTTGTTTCTTTGCAAACAAACGAATGACTTCTGGTGTCTTGAAAGCCTCACTAATAGCTGCCTGAATTGCCTGTAAGTTGAATGTAAAATTTGTCATAAGTTATTCAGATTTGTTTTTCAATCTCTAGACATAATATGCAACATAAAACGGGTGAGAATTGAAAGATCTATATAAAAAATTTACCAATTGCATACTGCTTATTTCATCAACTAATGTCACATTTCCAGCTGCAAATTTTTCCAAGGTTTCTTTGAATTCTTTTAACTGTTCCACTGTTTCCTTCTTAGTTTCTTCATATTCATCCTCATCCAAGTCTTCCCTTCAAAAAAAGAAAGGATCACTAGGTCACAAAATTTGACATTCTATGCAGCAGATGATTTAAAACTGGGATTCTTGCATACCTTGGTCAGTCAGTGAGTCAGTGAGTCAGTCATTCAGTCAATCTGTTTGTCAATCGTCCTGCCAACCAGCCAGTCTGTTGGTCACTCAGTCAATCAGTTCATCAGTAATCATTTCTAATAGATCACTGACAACTGACACTTGCTTAAGATAAAAATTTTGAACATCCTATTTGAACCAACTAAAAAAGGTGATAAATAAACAAACAACTTACTTGCATTCTTCCAAATCAGACAGCTGAGCCACAAGGCGATCAAGCTGTTCTCCTAGATTTTGCTTTAATTTCTGAGTCTCACTTTGCCCTCTGGATGTCATATTCCTGCAAATAACTTCCGATGTCGGTAAAGATTGAACAAATAGATTCCATTTTGCTTTGTGTCTGTTTAGTAATTGACCACAGATGACATCAAAATGTAGTAAGAACAAAAAAAAGGAACAGGAGGAGCAGTTAAAGTCAATGCAAAAACTTAAATAGCAAAATACCTTGAAGAAAAAGAATTAATGGTAATTAGATTTCAGATGTAAAAATGATTAGCAGTTTTGAATAAACTCTTTGATTTAAACTTGTTTTCTTGCGATGCAATTCTTCCTCTTTATGAATTAAAGAGATGGGGTATTACTTAAAAACTAAGAAGGCAAAAAGTTGTTAACTCTTCAAATCAGAGGAGTACTAAAAGTATAACGAAACCATCTACTATTAAAAAACTTCAAACGCTCCCCTGTCAGTACAGTACGTGTACATATTGTACACGACTTAAACAATTGAAAGAAAGAAAAAAAGAGAGAATTACTGAAGCTTTTGTGGCCAAAATCACTCTATAAATGTCGAAGCTGCACCATATCAGTGAAGCCCACCGATCCAAAAACTAAATCCCAGTCCACCGACGTAGGGCACGAAATCGCTGATAATCGCAATCAAAATTATCAGATGATAAAGGAGGTATTAATTCTTCAGTATTTTTTTTTCTTTGTGAGTATACCAACCAGGGACTATATACCGTGGGTTACGAAATTATCGTTTACCTTCAACGTAGAATTTTTGCCGTAATATGCAATTTTGCAAGAGTTTTAACCAGCAGTGATGTCATTTCCGTCACACATACGAGAACTTTCTACTCTTCTTCCGTCATGGATTGGGCAATCAGCAATTGAAAGCACCCCCCTTCAGCAAGGCACAGACCCCATTGCCTTCCTTTCTAAACCACGTTGCGAGAATCACTGTTCAACGGTAAGTGCCTGAATTCACTGTTTTGTGGGTCAAGAACTGGGCTGCCAGCTGTTATCGTAGAATTTACTTGTTATTTCTTACTATTCTGTCATTTTTTCGGCCATTATATGGCGAAATATTGCTGCTCTTGCATGCTGAGTTCAGGGATAAAATATCGAAGGTCGTTCTTAGTAAGGACCTTCGTACGTACGACGAAGTTAATGAAGTGGCTCGCTTTTACTATATGATGTATCGATCTTTAACCTTTATTAACATGAATTCTTTGGGACGGTCGCTTTTATTCCACATCTGTCTGATCTATTCTTTAGAGTATGTTTTATTCAGGCCTTTTTGAATTTGTTTCCCAGTAAAATGAATTAAAGCCGGTCCTCTACCAAGCCCTGCACGTGATATGAAAATCTTGCCCGACATTTGCGGAAACGCGAATCGTCACCCACCTTGTGCTTTCTTGAATTTGACAGTAGTTTATGTGAGATTCCTTGTTGAATGAAGCCCCATTTAAGATAAATAATCCATGGTAGTAGTCTCAGCGGTAATACATCATCGAATACCACTTCCAAATATTAGGGGAATCGTAGAATAGAACCCCCAGGTTCAATTTTTGCTGACTTTTGAATCTAGTCTTTCAAATCTTCTAAATTAACTTACAAATTTCAGAAGTATTCCTTTTAGGTGAAATTCAAGGTTAAATAAAAAGTTTTAAGGGGTCACCTTCGTATTTTTTTCCGTTTTGTTGCAAGAAATCGGAATCATTCATTTTTACCCACCGTGACGTTTGGATGAAATCTGAAATCTTCACTGCCCGATGAACAGTGTGATAGAAAAGGTTTCCTTTCCCTACATTTTCATTTTTAATTGTTCAATGGGTTGATCCTTTTTCTTATATGCAGTGATTAGAAAACAAATAAATATATAAAATGAGAACATAATTTTTGCTGCGCTATTCAGTATTTATTTGTGCAGTATGTTACTTCTAGAGTCAACCTCTGTATGGTTCCTTGAGCTTTCCTCTTGTTCTGCTCTAGTTTAAGTTGGAAACCTCAAACATAAATATTAACAACTCCCTTTGATGAAACTTCTGACTGAGGAAAAGTTTCCTAAGGAAGTTATGTTTCAGTGAGATGTAACAAGGTCTTTGTAAACTTTTTTTAGTTGCGGTTATCATGGCTGATGATGAGTATGAAGGACAAGGAGAATCTGGGGCCTCCAACACCTATCCACAGCAATGCTCTGCCCTTCGCAAGAATGGTTATGTTGTCATGAAAAATCGTCCCTGCAAAATAGTTGAGATGTCCACTTCAAAGACTGGGAAACATGGCCATGCTAAGGTATCTAGCAGAGTTATGGGTAAAAAATCCCCCCTCCCATAACTTTTAATGAGGAGTACAGGACATTTCGCACAAAAGACTCTTCGCATAAGTCTTTTAGCGCAAGTTTTGGACCGTTCGCACAATTCTTAGTGGTCGTTTCACACAATAATTATAAATGAGAAACATCAATATAAAAGGTATACTAATTGATACTGATAAGACATTTCACCTTCACATGTCACTTTCAATAAGATCCAACGGTGAGAACGTAGACATTTATTTATGTGATAACTTCAACTAGATCAAAACGCTTGTGAACGCGATCACTATTCTTACCTGAAGAAAGGAACAAATCTTTCTCTCTTTATAAATGTAAAGAACTCCCTATTCAAATGATTGCTTCTCTTACTTTTCCTTTGTTAAACGAAAAACCTTTTAGTTTTGACATCATCCACTACAAACATACGAACATGACAACCCAACACTAAGGACACCATGTTGATTTCGAAAGTAATTGTCACCAATCCTCCCTCCTTTGAAGTCAAAGTGAAAACCTACAAACTGTTTCACTTTTTATTTAAAAGGAAAAAAGACCTATTTACAAAATTTCTGTGTAAATATATAAAATTCAAGTTCACGGCCATGTTACCCGACAAATCATGCATATTTTAACTCGCTGCTCGGTCAAGACTCGTAGAAATTTAGCCCTTTCCTACATTCATTTAAGCTATAGTACATTTAGATTTCTTTATTTGTTTTCATCTTAATCTTATATGATTACTTATTGAACGGCTAGTGTATAATCTTTGAATTATTTTGAATTCTTGAAACTTTCGTGAAATCATTTGTTTACATTACAGTCGTTTATAATGACAATTCACAATCGATACTGAACTCTCCATCGCTTAGGTAATTGTTATTAGAATAATTTGAAAGGTTACTACTTGATAGATATATTAAATTTACGATCTTTTAAATGATTACAGATCGAGCTTGTCTTTTTACAAGATCACCAGTTACTACCTACACTGACACATTCAAGTTGTCAAATCACAACACTTGCATGCGCTGACATTCGATGTGAATCACTCTCTGAATATCGAGTTATTAACATTGAACTATTTTTGCAGTACGTATTACCAGTATGCCTAATTTTCATTATATAACGAAGATATAAGAAGCAAGTTTTCAATAGCTTTATTTTAAACTCTTACAGATCGAAAAAACATGCTATTTGAAGTTATTACGTAAATAAATGTCTACGTTCTCGCCGTTGGATCTTGTGAAGGTGAAATGTCTTATCAGTATCAATCAGTATACCTTTTACATTGATGTTTCTCACTTATAATTATTGTGCAAAATGACCACTAAGAATTGTGTGAACGGTCCAAAACTTGTGCTAAAAGACTTGTGCGAAAAGTCTTTTGTGCGAAATGTCCAGTTACCTTAATGAGTAAATGTTTGAAAGTACAAGGCAACTAAGAAATATTTGGCTGCCAAGTTATTGTGGACACCTCTGATTCCATGCAAACTGAGAAATTTTCAGTTAAATGTTCCAGGTGTGCCCATTAGTTGGCATGTAGCATTGTTAGTAAGGAGGTTGTAGCTTTTGCAAAAGACTAGGAGTCTAGCATGATTGGGTTAACCATTTCCACCCAAACATTAGTATATAGATTCTCTGTGCTGCTCTCTTTGATTGACCAGCATCTAATTTCTCCACATAGTAATACTGCTGAATCAGTCTTAAAGGTCGTAAGAATAGGGGAAATGATCACCAACCTAAAAAGCTTTGATTGTTAAACAAATTCTCCTTGTCATTACTGAAGGAAATGCACAGAGAAGCGTATGGATAACATGGATACTGATGTTAGGGTGTTAACATGGTACATGAAAATATTATGTGCTTCTGATGGGTTGAAAACCAGTGCATTTTTCATGCAACAGTAGTGCAAAGTTGTAAGTGCGCAAATTACAAATAGCATGCTCTGTCAAAATTTCATCTGTCTTTACTTTCTGTGATGCTTTTTTATGCAAATTATTTATAAGTAAGAGCATGATTTCTCCTGTAATTTGGCGTAAATAAGCACTTCTAATTTATTTAAGACTACAGATTGCACTTGCCCTACAAGCTTGTGCAATTGTTATCTTTGAAAAATTTACTAGTGTTTATTTACACCAAATTGCACTCAAAATCATGATATTACCTATACAAAGGGTTAACCCTTTACGCCCTAAGAATGATGAATAACTAATTTCTCCTCACAATATCACCCCTGAATCACACATTAATGTCATGAGAACAAAGGACATGATCATTAACTGAAGAAGCTCTTGATTGTTAAACAAATTCTCCTTGTCAGCACAGTGAGGAGAATATGCATACTTATGTTAGGGTGTAAAGGGTGAAAGCTCAACACACTGTTGTCTCTTAAAGGTTCATTTGGTAGGCCTTGATATCTTCACTGGCAAGAAGTATGAAGACATCTGTCCCTCAACTCATAACATGAATGTGCCTAATGTCAATCGTGAGGACTACCAGGTAATTTTTGTTTCTATTCCTAAAGGGGGGAGGGGGGTGTATTGGTGGTGAAGCTTATAAGGATTGTGTCACATGTGTGTAAACTTTGGTGGGTTTTTTAGGTTCTTAAGTTGTGATACCTGCCTTTAATCTAGTGCTAGTAACCACAATCTTGTGTCTAATCAGTTACCTGCAATGGCAACATAAAATATAATTTATTTTAAGTGCCTCAAAACCAGGGATCAAACAGGTGTTTTTGTTTTAAGATACCTAGAATTTTAATTAGGCTGCATGAGAGCCCGCCAATCTTTTGCAACAGGAGAACTATTTACTTTGAGGGAAGTGCATAAAGAGCAGGAGGGTATGGAAGATTGGAAAGAAATTATAAGAATTGTATATCAGTTAGTAAGGAAAATTACTAATAAGATCTTGGAAGGGAATGGGTGTCAGTGTCTAGCAGCTTTTGAAATGTGTGAGGTATTACAGAAGTATTTACTTGCTTCCCTTTCCATGTAGGTGAATGATATACAGAGTGATGGATATTTGCATTTGATGAATGATAATAATGGTGTGCGTGAGGACTTGAAATTACCAGAGAACGATGTGGGGAAAGAAATAAGATCCAAACATGAAAATGGTGAAATTGTGTCCGTAACTGTTCTAAGTGCCATGGGAGAAGAAATGGTTATTGGTAGCAAGGTAGTCCCGCTGACCAAGTAAACAACTCTACACCCTTTTGCAATCCAGGCTATGGACATTGAAAGAAAAAATAAGATTTAAAAAAAACCAACAATAAAACAGACCATTCTAAGAGAGCAATTGCACAATTTTTTTTTTACTGGATGCCTTCTTTCCCTAGCCTTACCACAAGCACTTGGCTTCTCAATGATAATAGGTTTAGTGAGCAGTTTCCTTTCTGAAAATGTAACTAATCTCAGTTATTGCAGTACAATTAACTCTTCCATTGTTTCGGGTAGAACAAAACAAAAGACTATTAAAAGGAAAGCTTAAAGCTACCATAGTAGCCAATGGTGTACTGCTTTTGCAGGTCCAAGGTTTCGTTTCTTTGATATTGTTGTCATTTCAGTCCAAGTGAAGGTGAAATGAGTAGTATTTTTTCAAGACTGCAGAATTCTTGCTTTAATATTGCCATGGTTTAATTGAATTAGCAGAAGGTTTTCTGGAGTAACAAGGAAACAGATTCTTGCAATAAACTTCTGGTTTGCATAAGGGTGCTTGATTCTTTAATACTATGAGCAATTTCAAAAACTTTTACATGTTTTGGCATGAGGACCTACAGTCTGTGCTGAGGAGGGAAAGGTGTCTATGCAAGGTTGAAATAGTTAGCAATAACTATCGATGTTTGAGCATAAAATATTTGTTGGTTGGATTTCTTTTTCATCTTCATTCATGTAGTCCAAAATAGTTTTCAATGATTGAGGAGTATATCAGATTTTGCTTTGTCTGGTTGGGCTCAAAGTAGAGGTTAATAAGTTCTGGACAGTTAACAGGTCACTCTCTGGCTTGGGAGGGTAGACAAACAAAACATTTTGCCAAAGGATGTTTCTTTGGAGGGAGTGGAGATGAAATGATGCTTCATGACATGAAGAAAGTTAGGGTAATGAGGCGAGTAACCCGGGGAAGGGGGGTGACAAGGGAGGGTGAGTTTCTGAAGAAACTGATGTGCTCCATTCATGGAAGGGCATTTCAAGGTAATTTGGTGTTATCAACTGAGTTGATGAGATGAAGTCGGCACCATAGAGAGTTTCTGAGGCTGAGGGTTTGAATGATGGCTCTTGATCAGAGAATGTAATCCAGGGCTAGCACTCAAATAGTTGGCTTTAGGTTCTCTACAGTGGTCAATGTACATTATCAACTTAATTGATAAAACCAAATTTTCTTTCTTTTTTTTTTCTTTTATTTCTAGCAACCGTTCTTTAAGTTGAGATTACGGGTTCATTTGTTACAGTGCTAGTTCTGTTGTTTCTTACCCTTTTTTGTGGGGTGGTGGGGACAGATTAGTCTGGTACCCAGACATTCCACGGCGAAGTTACAGTTACACGGTTTGATCAGGGCACAGAAGGAAGTCATCCCGAGATAAGCGTAATACCCTATATTAGTGTTGGAAAATCCTGCCTGTCTGGTTAGAGGTGCCAACTGCTTTTGAGTTGATAATTAATAGCAGAAACAAGTAAAAATTATGAGGCGAACAGCACAAGACCTTTGGAAACATTGTTTATTGTGTTAAAAAGAAGAAAGCGTAACAAAAGAAAATTGTAGAATTTTCAGGTTCGTGTGCATGGTCGGCGAAACTCCTGGCCTCTTTCATTGATCCATTTGTTTGCAACTACATACACAAAACAAAAAAGGATTTTAGGAACAATTAAAAGCAGTTGCCAAAGGCGTCTTTTTCTGAAGAAGGCTTCAATAGTAAAACCCACAAGATTCCAATCAAATCACCCACAATGCTTCCAGAAATGAGCTTGCGCGTGCAGACGTACCGGCATTTCTAGTTGTCGCTTCTCTCAACCAAAACCGGAGATCTGTCTGCGTTCACGGGCCGTAAGTGACTAACATTTTGATTGAAAAAGACGACCACCATTGATACAAGTTATGAAGGGAGGGGAGGGGGAGAGGGTGGGGATTTTAATTTTAAACCGGAGATCAGACTTTTCCCATAAATGTGATCGTATAAGGTCTTTGGCTTACTTCGCAAACTTGCAGTCAAAATGTTAGAAAATTAAACTATTGTTGAACAATAACTTCCTCTTTTGATGATTTAACATTTAATACGCAGACATTTTGATTGTTGTTAAAATTACAACCGACTCAACCTGCAAACTATCCGCTCATATTATATGTTAAACTATCGAATGAGGTATGGACGACAGATTTACCCCATTTTGAGCCAATGACCACAGGGCAGGCAGCGTGCAACGTTTTGAGGTCAGGGGTACCATCTTTTTTAAGATTAAACCAAAATACTGCGTCACCCTAAAAAGGCATAAATCCGTAAAAAAATACTTCTTTAATCCTGGACAATGATTGATTGAACTAGTTAAACAAATACGGCTGAACGAAGCAGAATAGAAGGCAGTTTCTTTAGAAAGAGCTGTCTGTCAGAACGTAACTTCTTCATCCCTTGAATAGACATGGCCTTGACAACTACAAACCTTTCGAGGATATACAATTACTTCAGCATCTAAGAACACCGTCGCACCGCCTGCCTCCACGTCACTCATCTAAAGATACGAAAGATATCAGTTCACTGATTAGTTGATCGCCTGGCCTTACCCTGGGGGAAGGGGTACTCCCTCTTAACATACATCTCATGGCAGATACCTCTTTTTGTCAATATCCCTGCAAAGTCTATGACAACGGGAATTCCCCCTCGAAGGGTTGTTAACAGAATACTTACAGATCATATCATAGGGAGATGGAAGATTTAAACATTTGAACATGTTTCTGCCTGCCAGACTGTCAACGGGGAACTGCTGATCGTTTATTCCTTTAATCTTAGGCAAGTTTAAGACGAAATAGAGAGGGGGGTGACATTCCTAACCAAGTTTCAATAAGCCCTCAAAGGTCGGCATAACTAACGTACATAAAACAGTACTGTAGCTATCCTGTCACCGTCAATATCCTCAACAGGAAGGCTTCCGTCTGGATTCTGATGACAGAAAAAATAACATTTTATTAACTTAGTAGAAACTCTTGGGGGTGGGGGTGGGGCAGAGCATAAAAGAAAAATTTCCATAGTTGGCTGACTTTTTCGCTGTTTAGTTTTATTTTATTATTGTTGTTATTTCCTGTCGATCTTTGCGGGTTTGCGGGCAATTTTTTTAACAATTCGGACTGCTACATTGCACGTCCGAAAACTGACTTTTCTTATAAAAGCTTGAATTGGTAGACTCGAATCAGTTCTCTCGGTAAACACATAAATTTATTAATCAATTAAGCTACTTTTACAACTAACCTGCAGGAAATCGTGATGTGGTTCATAATGTCCTCCCATACCGTAGTTCGCCACCTCGTAAGAATAACATCGATAAAGTCATTAGAATCATTTTCCTTCACTTGAGAGTTAACACTATTTTTCAGTTTTGCCAATCAAAGTGATGATTGGTTTTAGTTTTGTATCTGATTGGTTGAGAGTGTGGCGCGAGTTTTCTAGACCAATCACAAAGCGAAGTAAGGCAAATCATTCTGTAGGTAAAGTCAGCATTTCTGAGCGTTTCTGATCCCCATTTCCTGAGTGCTCCGGCCTCTTTTTTTTTGGCTGCCCTAATTTGAAAAGTTAAAACACACTCCTCCGTGGCTTTTTAACTGCTTCATCCCAGGTCCCTCTCCTTGACGCTTTGTTGCGTAGTGTGCATGGATTTTTGGGACTGTAACACTGAGGAGATCAGCCCGAGTCCTCTCTTTTTCTTCAGAGGACCGTGGAAATGAAGTTACAGAGAGTTTTCATCTCAGCAGTAATGCAAAATCTTACCTGTAATGCTTCTGAGTGTTCAGAATCTAGAGAAAGACCCGTGGTAGTTTGAATCCTCTGGCTAATTTTCTTTACTACAAGAGAATCATTGTCGTCCAGCCAGGCGCTGATGAGACAAACAATTGGAAAGAAAGAAAGATTACTCTAACTTCTATGATTACTACTGGATGGTGGGGGGGGGGATTTATTAATGGAGGGGAGGAGGGGAGGCTTATCACTGATCTACCCGCAACCCAATATCCCAATGTGCGAGTTATAATGAAATATAGGCTCGTATCATTCTTTACAAAATCAGTACTAGAGCGTCACTTAGTTTTATGAATATCGAGAACGACATGCATTTTTTCGGTTGGCGAACCCAGAACAGAAACTAATAAAGGCACACAAGTTGTATTGCATGCTGAAACGCTGTTTAGCCCAAATATATTTGGTACGAAGAGTCAGGAGGAGTGCTTATCAGAGAGGGAAGGGGGCTAATCACAGAGTTATAGGGAAGGAGGTGCTTACTGGGGAGAAAGTAACTCATTTGAGCGCATATGGAGTGATATGGTTCAAGAATTTAATTATTTGAACTCTTCCAAATCTTTTTAAGCCATTTCTTACCTTTGACTTATCCTATAGTCTGCTTTAAACTCTTTTCCAGTATCTGTGTTTGTGACAAAAGCTCTCTTGAGCTTGATCAGGAGAGAAAGGTTGTTATAGGTGGTCATTGTCTTACGGTATACATTACTGATAATTTCCTCGTACTAACAAGACAAGCACTTATTAAAAAAGATGAATCTTTCTTATCAAATGTTAACGTTAACTCATCAATAGCAGCCTCTATCTCGCAAAATACACCCCTAAGTCAGTCCTTTCCCGAGTACATCTATCAGTAGGGAGGCTCCCGGGTGAAGTTCCGAGTTCTAGGATCCAATCAAAGCAGAGCTATGAAATTCATTTTGTTTTATGTCTTCAACTTCCACTTGCATGCACTTGGCAGTGAAGTCAGTTTTTGGGATTCGCGGTTGACTCAATGGAAATATGATACTTTTAGCTGGAAAAAGCTGTTCTTAAACTAAATCTACTCAGTTAATGGTTGGCTCAAGGAATCAGTGGAGATGAATTTCTGTTTTAAAGAAAATTGTTAAAAGGAAAAAAAAAACCGCATTTTATTACCTGAGGCTTGGCAAGCTTCTTTATATGCTCGATTTCGCTCTCTGAGATGACGTCATGAAACAGATAGAGGTCTGGATTTGAACTTAAAGTTTCTACTTTAACTGGTCTCAGCACTTGTGTTGGACGATTTCTATTGTAGTAACAACTCAGTCTGTCTCTTTGTCTCTGAGACTGCAAATTGCGAATAAAACGTTTATCACACAAATTAGAAATTAGGACATAGTCAGCCCACATGGAATAGGCAATTCAGCTGAGGCCATGCTCCGATGTCTCGAAAAGAAGAGAGCTGCGACCACCACTAATCGATTAAAAGAAATGCGTTTCGAGTGAATGTCGTGAATCCAAATTAAATTTTTCCACAATTGCCAATCAGAACAAAGAAAATATCACAAGGAACCAATGAGAATTCAAAGTGAAAGTAGTCAACCAACTTAAGCGCGGGAAAACGTGGGTGACCACGTCGCGATTTGTGATTGGTTTTTGTTTGCATCTGATTGGTTGGGAAGGTGGCGCCAATCTTCGTAACCAATCACAGAGCGTAGTAAAGCAAAAGCGGCGCACCAGGCCTCTTTGGTAATTCAACATCACATAGGATTATTTTGTTTGATTTAATCGAACATAGTGTAAAAGAAAAAAATTGATACCAACCTTTCGTGTTTCTCCGCGGCACAAGCGTTCATATTTTAACTCGAAATCTTTTTTATTTTTCTTGTTGTCTAGCTTGTTTCTTGTCGAATGACTTGCGTTCGTATTGCGTTGCATCACCTCGGCCTGGAAGTGTCCAAGATTGATATGAGCTTGTTTACTTGTGGGGTCTGGGGATGAAGAAATTCCTAACATGAGTTTCACTCTGTGGCCCGTTGTGATCAAATATAGATCAATGTCGGTATCTGAGCAGCTGCGCACCTACCCCTCCCTTAACCCAGCAGCAGTCAACTGATAACAAGCCAAGGTTAATGTCGGGTTAGGGGAGGGGTAAGTGCGAAACTTCTCTGATACTGACTTTGCTCTATAATGTTGAAAGGCACCAGATTAAAGTTACCTTCTTCAAGAATATCCTTTGTGTGTAGGATTGCATCTTCAAGAAGTCCCACCTGCAAAAATAGAAGACTCCTGTCAACATTTAACATAGCAGAAATCTGGGATGATCAAAAGTCTTTTAACTTCTGGTGTACATTGAATGTCTCGTGTACTTCTCTTTCACAAAATGTGGACAATTTTGCTTAGAAAATGACACAGGTTCTAGGTTAGGAGAGGGGTCGGTGCTCAGTTGGCCGGATATTGACATCGATCCGGTTCATACGAATTCGTCCAGTCAAACAAACGATTCACCTTCCGCTGCACAATCAATGTATACACATTCACAGAATGTGTATACTACGGAGATAGAGATTCAATTGAGCACTCTTTAATCGAATGTATGTTCACCAGATTGTTTACCCAAAAGGTCTTAAACTGGTTCAACCAAGTGAATGCGTGCCAAATCTCTCCTACCACAGATGAGACCTTGTTCGGTATTACCACAAGCTCCCACGACACAACAATAATACGGAAATTCAACTACACCGCCTTATTTATGCGCTATTATATTTATTCAGTCAAGTTAAATAGCCTGGCCATCTCCTTTCAGGATTTTATCAGTAAGCTACTCATTAAATACAAACTTGAAAATTTGCCTTAATTATATGTTTTATTGAGACTCCTGCCTCCTCAAAGTCAATATACCGTATAATGTATTGTAAGTAACTGTATAATCAGCAAGTAATTTAAGTAAAGTATTGTATTATTAATAGTGATAGTAGCCCGTATTGCAAGTAATAATATTTTTGTAAGTAACCATATTCAGTACTGTATTGCTAGCATGAGTAACCTACATTGTAAGTATCGTAAGTATTGTTCTGTGAATAGAGTAGCGCAATGAGTCTTGAATTGTAAGTAATGTTTTGTAGAATTGTATTTTGTAATAAAAGCAAAGGTTTCAAAAAAAAAAGTAAATAAATTAATAAAAAAATAAATACAATAAAGTTTTTAGATGGCTAAGGCAGGAAGTTAAGAGGGCGACCGGTGCTCCTCGAGATTATTTAAAGAGGCATATTTCATACATGTTTCAACTTTTGTCCAAGATTTATGCTCTCAAATATAACAATTGAATCTACACGTCCTTGCTCCTAGGCTTTTTTTTTTTTACCATTAACTTATGGGTAGTCCGCTGGATTTTGATTTGTATATTTAGTTGTATCAAACAATTCATATAGAAAAGGTGAAGTGCGACACCTCTAAAAATATTCCACTTGACGAGGCAAGCGCATTGAACCAAGATAGAAATGGTACAACTTTTATTCAACTCACCTTATACTCGGCCCAGGCTAAATATTCCAACACGTCAATTTTTGTGAGTGCACCGCTGTATTCATAGGGTGGGCTCATGCGTTTAAGAGCTTCTTTCATCCAGCCTGTTACCCCCTCGTAATTTTCTTGATCATTGCTACCAATGCCTAACTCATAACACTCGTCAGCGCCCAGACCCCCGCTTGGTATTGTTTGATGCAGATCTCCATCAGCGAGTGCGCGTGCGCTGAGATTGTAAACCTCTTGGATGCGTAGAATGGCGTTGAGGCTTCCAATGAAGTCTTTCGAGGTGGGAAATGCTCGACGGTTGATCATGAGCTCGGAATAGAGATCTAAGAATAGTCAGAAATAAAGGAAAACGTTGAGCCATATGCTTCATTCATGGAATAGCATTTCTCTGCATAGCTATAAGATGAAAATTTGGCGATGACATAGTCAGCAAAACTGACTGACTAAGAAACTAAATTCGAACAAATTCCATATCTCCAAATTCAAATAAGTTCACCAATTGGAGGAAAACATATCACGTGACATGGGTCACGTGCCTTGAAACCGTGGGGAGACTTGTGTGCCAGCCAGTGTCGAAAAAATAAACAGTTCTAGGGTTCGTATATGATTTGCATACTGATTTGCATGATCTGCACTTTGGAGTTGGGAGGTATAACAAAACACGTAATCGCCGGCCTCAGGGGAAATGGTAGGGATTTTTTCTATGAGTGCATAAAAAATATATTGAACACGCTCAGGGAGCTGTCGAGGTAAACTACAGCACCGTTTTTTTTTCTTTCTTTTTTTCGTCTTTAATTTTGCAGGTTTTTTCGACTTGTTTATATCTTTTTAACCGATAAAGGTCCGGACAAAAACAATAGGATGTTAGAATTTCCCTCATGCAGATCTTGATTTTGAATCTTGTCATCTCTTGACAGTATTTATACTTAAAACGTCAGAATGAACACACTGGATAAGTTGGGTGACAATAGGGGGAAGTGCTAATCCTCTCACAACCTACTGCTGCTGTTTCCTTACCGTTCGGTGATCCTTCGGAGAGGAAGGTCGCCAGTTCCGTCCAATGTCGTACAAATCGTCTCACAAGCAGAAATGAATTGATCGGGTGGAAGGCATATTTTTCGATATCACCTGCCGCGATTTTCATTTCTTTCCTGACACGATCGGCGAATTGTCGGAGAACCTCCGGGGGTTCTGACATCTGTTCCAAATAATTGTCGAGAGAGTTCGACAGAGCGCTTTCCAAGCGAACCAAGCCTTTTATCCGACTCAAAGATGTGAAAAATTCAGCGGTTGTTACACTAAATAAAAGAGACCACCAAACCATCCAAGTTTTCCACTTGATCATTTTAGAGAAAGCCGATCAGGCCACATGCGCGATGCAAAAGAAACCTGTCAGATGAGCAAGCAGGTTTAATGTAAGGAACAATCACGAGAATATGCTAATTAGAAATGCTACCCGCACTTACACGCAACTCTTTAGCAACCTGGAGATCCTTTTCGCGAAGAAAGATGTACTTGAAAACCATTACGTGTGGCATTTGCGATATTTAGGTCAACAGAAAAGTCTTAAATGTTTTCATCACAAAAATAACCATATTCTCCACAAAACAAATTCAAATGTTAGTGCAATGAAAGATTAGGAAAGGCGGCGAAAAATGAATTACCAAGATCACAGTGGGGGACATTTAAAGTTCAAGAAAATTGCATCATCATTTCATGTAATTCAAAAGAGCTGGTCTTCCTTCTCATAAGACAAACACACTGTTCACTTTGTATTTTACAAAAATCTGTACACATAAGTTGTGCCCCCCGTCCACCCAGAGGTAGTACATAGATCTTTATCGATTATTCCTGAATGCCCCGGGGCATGTTGGGGAATAGATACCTTTGCCGAAAATCCCTCGGGGTCTCCCTGAAAATTCAAAGGCTGCATATGCCGTAAAGATAATTATAGACTAAAACAATATTAGTCTCATGACCAAGAGGAGAATTCCTTAAATACAAATTTAAGGTTTCTGAGCGAAAATGACGAATATTCCTTACAGAAGAAGGCTACGTATGAGAAATAAACGTATACATCGAAGCAAAGTTATTAGAAAGGTCCATATAACTCACAGACTCGAATATTTCATTTTTTTTCTGTTCTCTAAGTTGGCGGGGCATTGACAATGCTTCCCGACGATCAAATATCCATTCGTCCTCTATAGTTCAAGTTTAACTCAAGCTAGTGTAAATATCTCGATTACCTCGGAACTCAAACAATAAATATTTTCCACATTTTAAGAAGAGAAGGAACAAATAAGTAATTGAATACCTTAATTCAATACGCTACTCGCTGGAGACGCTTTCTTCCCTCAAGAGAACTCTGCAGACAGTCACAGTTCGTTTATAATCGTCACGCCGACACCATCTTGCAAAAATGTTTTTGCGCCACCTAGCGGAATATATTGCATGCGTCGTATCGTCAGTATTGCACGTTATTTTCTTCAGGCAGTTAAGCAAGTAATGAAACAAAAACCTAAGTTTGCCTTTTGTTTTAATTTCCGCCAAAATACAGAGCAATTAAACGCGGCCGGGAAGTAAGATTTACGAGTTGTTTGTGGTATAGATAAATGTAGCTCGTGGGAAATTTTTATTCAGACGAATACAACTTCCGAATTTTAATCAGTATTGTCATAGCATTTAAGTATTGATGAATAATTTGGTTCCTCTTATATTGGTTAAATATTGCCCATCCTGCTTTTTATTTGTTGACTTGAGAGCAGCCTTTTGAATTATAAAGCCATTTGATCGACAGCCTCGTTGAAGAAGGTGTTTATGACGCTAATTTTACTTATTCAACCTGATTCTTACCATTGTTTCGGCCTGGCAAATGGATTGTGCCTCGTTTATCCTTCGTTTGCTCAAGAAAAAATTTAGCACTGTTTTTTCAATGAAGTAACTATATAATTGAGGACAATAAATGAACTGTGAACTTAAAAATACATCCATAACTGATTCTGAAAGGTATTGATGAAACACAAAACCCGGAGAAGGGGAAAGTTGTCTCCTGATGCGAAAAAAGCTATCTGGGTTTAAATGGATTATTTCAATTCGAAAAAAAAAGGACATGAATTAAAAGGTAAAAGTTTTACCATTTATTTGTTATGATTCCTGGGGTCAAACTGAAATAAATTTTAAAACTGAACCAAAAGAAGCCTTTGATTGTTGCACGTGCTTTTCAAACAATAACTTAATTGAGTAATTACAATTTATGTCTGGCACATTTTTTTTTCTTCGTTCCCGTTCACGATTCACTTACCTTTATTTAAAAGCTCTCCACATGGTGGTGATTTTAATCACTGTGCGGTAATTGGTATAAACCTTTTGCCACGTAATAAATTTTAATTCGAATGTTACATTTCGAAACTCCGTAGGAACCATTTATGGCGAGTCTCTCGAGGTGAAGTCTATTCTTTTAAACGCTTCTTTGCTCTTATAAGTTATAAGTTACACTAATTATTTTCCTTTTTTTGAATTACCTGTGAATTTGAAAGCACTTTACTTGGGGTGATTTTAATAACTGTGCGGTAATTGGTGAAATATCTTTTACTTGATCATAAAATGTTGATATCAAATTTTTTTTTGGCGGAACTTCTAAGGAACCGTTAAAATGGCAAATTGCTGCAGGTGAAATAAATTCCTGGCTAATATTTTGTCTGTTTGTATTTTACTCTTAAATTAATTAACAGACGATTTGCAATTTAATTTTCCTTGCTTGGGAAAGAAATCAAATGAACAAAATCATTCAAACAAACCAGTTCCAATTCAGATGAATATTGAGAAGATCTTAAACTGCAGATCAGATTTTATCAAAATAAAATTAACAAGCCAAACAGTTTGTATTCTTTCAAATCAAAATGATACGAAAATTGGGTTTTTGAACAAATAGGTGGTTATACTTCAGTTATCTTCCGAATAACTGAACAGTGTGAAACTTTGAATAATTGGCTATTTTTTGAAAATACAGGTGGTGCGAAAAGTTTGCAAAATTTCAAAATTTACAAAATTTTATCGACTCAATACTTTATTTATCTGTGGGTATCAAAGAGTACAAGAAAAATCGCAATATGTAATATCCCTCATCAAAAACATTACACATCGTTGTGTAACTTTACCCGCTTCCAGGCACGTTTTTCTTAAATATAAACGCGGTTCCTTTCCAGTCAAAACTATATTCAGAACTCTGAAAGTGGCCCTTAGTAAAAGAAAGAAAGGTTTCCTTTTGTTTACTCATCAGGAAGCGGTAAGGATTTTACGTCAAATGAGGAAAAAACATACGAGATTATCAGTGATTGGCATAAAATATGATCGATTGTCAATACATGCTCATTTTTCTTGTTTACTGTTGAGGAGGAACAAACTGGTAAGAATTTAGCTCTAGATTCAAAGAAACGCAGGAAAAATTATATCAAATTTATATATATATATATATATATATATATACACACACACATATGTATATAATTGAAATCAAATACATACATATATATATATATATATATTATTGAAATGAAATTGGTGGGGGAAATGACTTTAGCAGAAAAAAAAAACCTGTCTGAAATGATTAGAAAATTTGCAGAGATTCAAGGTAGTTGGCGCAAACAAAAAAGAAAAGGCTTACGTTGTTGAAACATGCTGTCACCACATAAAATTTTTTGTTTTGTCGACTTATATCATCATGTATCATTAACGATTTTGAACGCCACAGTGTTTCGTTTGCCCGCCGTACGACTTAGGACGCTATCGTTCAATCACCATTTGAATTCGGGCGCTCTTGTCCGATTTCGGACGCTTTTGTGCAATTTTGTAGGCAAGTGACTATCGCCTGAGATAACTGTAAACGGCGGATTTGAATTTGATATATTTTAGCATTGTTTTAACGATGTACAGTAGCGCGATTAATGTCGTTGTTATGGCAAGATACGGAAGCAACAAACCCTGTCCGCGACGAAATTAAAAAAAACTAATTCATGCGCAATAGAAGGCCTTCAACTTAAATCTCCAACCTCGTTCTTAGGGTCTTCTCCTTTCCTCCCTCCTAAGAGGAGGATGAGTAAGGGCCCTGGAAACGAGGTCATACAATCTCCAGCCCGGGGTCATTTCGGCTTGTCAGCGCCGAAATAACCTAGGCTCGACATTACATCCTCTGCGCAAAGAGACAACAAAACTTTTTAATTATCACTGTTCGGCATTTCATGTGCGCTTCTGTTATAAACAATCTGAAACTGAAGACTGTTAAAAAGGCCCTGTAGGAAAATCAGAATACCATCACATGATCATATCTTAACAGAAAACATTACATGTGAACAAAAGATTAAATTTGAATCTAACCAAGAGCGCTAGCTGACTATAACCTATAACCTATAATATCTGCAGAAAAGATTGCATGCTGACTACAGTCCATTAGTATGAATTTACTCAAGACGTGATTTCTTCTAGCCATCGATTTTTTTCTCTTTTTTTTCACGTAAGGTGATGCTGAACAAAGCAAATAGGTTCGTAAGATTTTGAAAACAACTCAAGGTTAATGACGTCTTAACAATCCAGAAGTTCGGGGAGGAGCGCAGGCTCATTTTCGATCAGCGGCTGATCATCCAACCAAGATATTTAGCAACTTAAAAAATACCGCGTAAGAGTTGTGCGCTGTTCAAGATTGCATTTTTTTTTCTAACACAAATCTTATCTCCAGTCATTCCGGCCGACCGTGGAGGATTCAAAAGTAATCATGAGCTGGGTAGGCTTTGCATGTTGCTAGTTTTGCTTCAAGATCAAGGATTTTATCCTCATCCGAAGTAATAAACACACTCTGCAACCAGATGGCCAAATTTTAATTGAGACCATGGACTCCAAGTTGAAAATCTGCATTTGCGATAGAACCCTGACTGGCTCATCGTGTTGTGTCCTCGGTTTGGAAAGACATGTAACTCCAACGAACATTTCCTCTCTCTCCTGAGGGGTATAAGCACGTTTAAGTGGAACTAGATGTTGTCAGGCAACCTGAAACGGAAATCTAGAAGAAGTTACTCACTAACAAATGGCACTCCACCAGAAGATGGACAAATATATTCCGGATCAATATCAGTGTCTGGGCAACTGCCCACCTTCCCCTCCCCTAACTCAACGACAGTCAGTTGACAACAAGTTAAGGTTAATGTTGGGTTAGGGGAGGGGTAAGTGGGCAGTTGCCCAGATACTGATATTGATCCTATATTCCTACGCACTATTTTCTCTCGCCCTATCGTACAATCTTGAAAAAACGACTGCTCGCCTGTAAGAGGGCCTCAATGTAATTAACTGCTTGCTGTAAAAAGGCCAAAAATTTAGCTGTTAGGCGTAAAAATTGACAAATTTCAATCGTCAGTCGTAAGAAAAGTTAACTTTAAAAAAAAGTTCTCGTTACCACAATTAATAGAATTAACCGTCAGCCGTAAATTGGCCAAATTTTAACCGTTAGCGGTAAAAGCCATCATCTCATTGAGATGCTCAAAGTTATGTCAGTTTGCGTGAGAGTATTGGCCGTTTGCGCGTCCCAATCTTCTGAGGAACACTCGGGCAGGAGGTGCCCTCCTTATATCAGGGTACTGAGGCGAGGATACTGCTGAAATCTCAGGCTAATGGAATGTAATACTTGCTTGTCCTGTCAACCCGTCTCTGTGGTTTACAGACCCTGGCAACGTTATATCGTAGTTAAAAGCTTTAGAAAACCATCTAAAAAATCGTGACCACAGCCCTTAATTGAATGTCCTTGGGTTGCAATTTGCTCAAGGGTTTGTACGCATTCGGCACACTTGAGCCGGCTTCTAAAAAAATGGATACAGTTGGAAAATAAACCAAATTCTTGACAATCTTATCTCCTTTGTATTTTCCGCAGTATTTAGGATAATGGGCTGAGTCTTAGCTTAGACTTTTTGTCGACTCATGCACCCATATACAATATTGTGTACATTCAAAAGCACTTCAGGCCAGTTTTTCCTTTTTTAGACCTCGTGCCTGAAGTGCATTACTCAGCGGGAACAACCTCCAAGCGAGTCTTCAAGCTAGTATAAACAAGTCAAGTATAAACTTAGTCCAGGAGAACTTTAAAAAGCTCAAAATATTTCTATTTTAGGGAATATGCCTTAATTTCAGAGCCAGGAGGTCAAATGAAGGAATGCTTGTTTGCGCGCTTTCTACAGTTGCCCTCTTAGTCGTCACTTGACTGATCATTCCTCGATCGAAATTAATTTTAATTGCTATTTATAATTTCTTGACATTTATGGACTATTTTTATCTCAAGGTGTAAGTTATCTAAATTTGGTAAGGGTTGGGAAAATATTTACATTTTTTTGAGGAGTTTTGTTCGGTTCGCAGAACAATTTTTTACATTCAAAAAGAACACACCTATTAGATTTTGAGATTAGTTCTTTAGTTAGGGTTTTAACTAACTCGTAACCAGAAGATTAGACAAAAGTTCAAAGCACTCTTTAGCTGGGAAGCATGGGAGTCATTTACCGAAATAAGTGTGGGTATGAAACTACATTTTTAAGGAACTATAGTAGAGCTAATATGTTCACCAAGTGTTGTTGTTTTTTTGGTATTTTGAAGCGTTTGAACACCAAAATACTGTAAAGGATTGCCAACAGTGATTCCTTCTCATAAAACGCCTTTTCACTGATTTAAATGTTGGAAAAATTGAGACTTCAGGGGATAAACAAGCATTTCGTTTGTTTTGTAGCTTTTCTATAAGCTTACTCACGTGTGATGATGACAGTTTCTGATAGTTGGTTCCATTATCTACCAATTCAGAGGAGTGAGAGGGATTTACGTCATCACAGGAGAATCTGACGTCCCCCACAGCGCCGGTCAAGGCCAGCAACAACACGTGGTTGAGCGGCTGTAAGTGAACCTTACGAGTTTGTTTTGCTCATTCCTTAACCTTTGTATCAGCTTGTAGTAAACAAGGCCGGCTGATCAATAAAAGTTACAAATTTACGCCGACGACTGAGTGGAAAGCACTTATATCTGCTGTTTCATAATCACTTTTAAGACTCATTAATCAAGTAAGCTGTATCGGAAGATGTTACAAGCCAATATATTTATAAGAACTCAGAGGACGGCGACACATCATAAAAGCAACTCGCTTGATCAAATTTTTCATTGAAGGCGGAGAACTGCTGCCGTCAGAATTAGTTGGTGAAAACGTAAAAAACGCCGCCCATCTAAACTGCCATTTACGCCTCAGAAGATACACAGGTAAGCATTTGCCGGTGACAATTCCGTTGAAATCAAATCATTTATAGTTGATATGAATCGTGTGGGCGCAGTTGTTTGTTAAACTTTGACAAATGAATTGAAAAATCGTTTCTGCAGAAGTATTGTTTGTATCAGCGCAGATTCACCCATGGCAAGAGCGGTGCGAATCTCAAATCGGCGCACTTTACTCAAAGTAAAGCAAACTTTTCAAGGTTATTTTCTTGAAAAAAGAAATAAGTTTAACAAAAAAATATTTATCAAAGCTTTTGTGTCAACGTTTGAATGGTTCGCCTCAAGAAGTTAACCGCGCTTCAAGGGGTTCTTTCCTGGCTCTTAAAGTCCTTTTAAGAAGTTTGTAAACAGCTGTATAATTTTGAGTACGTTACTCTTCTGGGATTTAAACTTTTCAGTAGTTATTGTAGAAGGATTTTACTTTCAATGGATTGGTTTAAAATTGGAAAGATCATTTCGGCTGGAACAATATCAGAAAATGGAAAGTAGGTAAAACCTCTTCGGAATTTATCGGGCTTCGCTAATGATGTAAACTGCACGAGTTAACGAAATAAATCAGTAGTAGGCTTATTTTACTTCTGACTACATAGCTCTATGTTCAAATGACCACACAGAAGCGAATGAAACCGGATGACTGATGTTTCAAAGAGCATAAATCTAATGCGGACTGTTCCTATAGCTTTGAAGCTTTCCCTTTGGAATACTCCAAAGAATTCCAATCGTGTAGAAATATGGAATCCTCAATAAAATTCCTGTAAGCGGTCATTCCACTTCAAATATAAAGAAAGTGATTCTATCGATATTGGTCGACAAAGTTTTCAGTCGAAAAGGCTTATTCTGAAACATTTGGAAAGTTTGCCTCGCCGTAAAGTTACAGTGCGCATTGAACGAATTGAGGTGCAAAGAAATAAATGTAAGATAAGACAAAACTATCCAGTAATTTATTAGAGTTCTGGCGAAGTGCCAACTCACTCCTTAATCCTTCCTATTTACCTCTACAATTGTTGTAAACCACTTCACAACTGCTGTTGAGCAATATTGAGACACCAAGTTCATCCAATATTTCAATACGCACGCAAGTCGGGGCAAAATTTATCTAGGGTACGTATATACACAAATATATCTTTTGAAAGCGTCACATGACTAGTTTCTCCCGGAGCCTATCAGTTTTATCAGTTTCAACAGTTTTCAGGAAGTCAATATTCTGCCCTATCAAAATTGTCACATCTAACTAAATTTCGTATGGCGCTAAGCTGTATTTGTTTGTTTACTGAATCATTAAGCTTATTATCAAACAAAAATTAACATCACGGGATATTCGCTTATGTAGCCCTTTAGCGGTGTCAAGAAGGCAAAAGTCAAAGTGAACCGACAATGTGGCGGTCTTTTTGGTCGCCGAGAATGCAGAGAGTCTGGGGACGAGCTCTATAGTTACCGTGGCTAATTACTTCACACTGGTTTCTCCTTATATTTGTTAATGCCTGTAAAACTATTCTGTTTAGCATAGAAAGAATAATAGTGACGTCAGCGTTTACAAAATTTAAGTTTAGACTCGAACCAGACCTTCCACGTCAAAGTGGCGTCATATATTAGATCTTCTGCACGATGGCGTCATATACTGAAAACTCACCCCCCTCTCTCCCCCAGCTTCGTTCGCATTTCAATCTTAGTGAATCTTGGCCGCTTTCTTGTTGTAAACGTGTGACGACTTTTTTAATTTTTGGTGTCTTGGGATTACTCCCTAATAAAAGTTCATCCGTCTGCACCTTGGAGGTGAAACTGTGTATTCTGACGTAAACATGCAGAAGGCCTATTGAGATGTGGGAACAAGATGAACTTATGACACTTGGGATTATCTTTTTAAATGGGGTCAGCGTTGTCAAGTGAACGCCCTCAGGCTTATGGCTTTATCAATTCTCTTTAACCTTCTGCTGGACATTGTATTGATTCTGTAGGGAGAAGTTACGCTAGTCATCACTGGAGTGAAAGCATTAATAATTTCTCTCTTACTTCCAGATTTAATCAGCGATGTCTGTAAAGTGGTTTGTTCTCACTTTCATGCTAGTGATCTTTTGCTCGAAAATTAATCACGCCGGAGCAAAGAGCGATCGAAAGCTGATGAAAGTTGCTCGAAAAAAATCTCTTGAAACTCTCCAACATGCCTCCAATCTAAAGACAAGCTGGTGCATGGCTACAGATATCGAACAATCTATTCAAGAGGAGGGCTGCGAAACGAAAGTCATTCAGAACAAAGCATGTGTCGGCCAGTGTTTTTCATACTACTCACCTGGAACTTTCCCTATGAGGTCTGCAAGAAGAAGGACAAAGTACTGCTATTTCTGCAAACCTTCTTTAAAAAGCTGGACCAAAGTGAGTCTGGAATGTCCTGGAAAGGAGCACAATCAAGTGGACAAGCTGGTGGAAGTGATATACGCGTGCTCGTGCAGGAAATGCTCGAAAGGCCCAAAAAGTTCAGAAAACTCATCAAGATGAGATTTAGCAAGATTTTGATTAATCTGATAAGTATGAGTGAGAAATTTGATAGTTTAAAGTTTCGGTGACAGGTCGCTTTCTAGAAATTTTCAAAGGCAGGAAATCGCGGAAAAGGAGAGATTGAGTGTGATTTTATGAAAGGTTTTTTTTGACGGGGATGGGGATAGGGGTGGGGAGGCGAAAATTGGGAGATTAGACAGGATAAGACCGATCACCAGAACCTATTTTACCATTTGTTTATGCAATATCAATGGTCGTGGATGAACAATTCTATATAAACCACTAATTTATAATGGTAATAGGACCGAGTGGAGTCCAGTTCGATCTGTAATCATACGATCATACGATTAATTAGTAAACTTGGACAACAGCGCAGCGGGAGTCCAATTTGTCAGACGAGTATGATTACAAACAGAATTGGAAGACAAAAAGTCCTGTTACCAAGTAATCATAACCGTTACAATTTCCGAAAACAACACATACATTTAGGTCAAATATCTCGGGTAGAGACGATGTCTAAAATAAAAAAAGTTTCTCCATTTTGGAAATTCCTCTGTTTTCTTTTTTTAGGATGAGTAGTTGTTGCTATGGCTATTGTTATAATTTCTGCGATTGGTAAATTTTGGCTGGGTGGACTTGGTAGCATGATTGGCTACTTCAACTGTCCTAGTACAGCCAACTGTCCGATTACAGCTCTACAGAATGATAAGTGAAAAATAAAGCAGCTAATGCATCAATCACATTTGAGGAAACTGCAATGGTTATGATTAAAGCTACAATATTAATACAGACATGCAAAGTAATGCTAGGTCAAATTGTAAATATAACCAGCACTAAGTGGATAAACAAACACATGAATGAACAAATAAACAACAGTTATCGATCAAGTGCCCGGATTTTTTTATTATTATTTGGAAGCTGTCATTGTCATCATCACTCTAATTATGATAATTATTTATACTCTTTTACCAACAAGATACCAAGAGCGTGAATTATTCTCTTGTGGCCAGTTTATGACTATTAATCGAGTTTACACCGACACACAGCAGGGCATGTGCGAGGGGATCAATTCTGGCCGGCCGTGCGCCAATTTACCGCGCAAAATTTCAAAACAAAACGTAAGAAAAAACTGCTGCCTCGCTACATAAGTGAAAGAAAATTGACATGCTTATGGAAATCTGTGGAAGGCCTGATAAAAGAAGGAAAAAATATATAAAACTCGAGACTTTCCGAACCCAAATTTTATCCACGCACGCGCCCTCTTATAGTCCCAATCCGTTCCTTAATCAAAAACTACCGGTATTTGAATTAACTTCTTTTGATGGGGAGAAGTTCAGACCTTGATACATCTGCGCGTAAAGGCGACCTATTGACATGAAATAAGTTGAAAAAAAAAAAAAAGCATTGCTTGAGTACACCCAGCTGCCGGGAAAGCCGAGATCTCGGCTCCGAGCAGCGATTCTTTTGGCCAGCGCTAAAGGTCAATGTTCTCTGGCGAAAGCGATTTTTAATTGCCTCGTGCCCTGTGGACTAGTCTTCTCTGGATGCGCCTAGGAGACGGGACTGGTTGACTCAGCAAGCTGTTCTCTCCAGGACGAATGGGATTGAAAATGAGGATGAAGTTCTCCTTGCGTCAGGTCCGGTGCCAGCTTCGTCATGTACAAGTATTTTAATGGTGATTTATACTAAGCTTATTCGTATCTTCAAGAAAGGCCCTTGGAAATAAGATATACAGGACTATAAAAATAGAAAGCAATCCGCGGTCTTTCTAGCAAGTCCGCGCCAGTTTTGTCTCGTTTTAAAAACGAGGATTCGCTTGATTTTGATTGGCTACAGTGAGAAAGCGCGAAATTTGATGACGTTAATAACTAATCGAACCTCGTCGCTCAATTTGGAATCCGCCATAGTTTCTGATCGCGTCTTCTCTTCGTGTCGCTTTGCTCTTCGAAAATGGCTACTGACGGTCAAGGCTACCAAACGTTTTCACCTGATGAAGGTCGAGCTGTAGTAATCGGCCTCTCAAAAGCACATTATAGAAGGGATACATCCCTTGTATATTGTTTAGAAGTGCTTGAAAATGGGGAAGTCACTGGATTTCCATTTCGATTGCACAACGAGGATGGACGTTATATTTGGGAAAACGAACAGCTCCGACACAGAAGTATTACCCAGGGATCCCTCATCACCTTCAAGAGAAGACCAAGTTGGCGTTTTATCAACCCTTGCTACACTGAGAATACCGGAAAGAGCTTGGTGAGTAATATTTTGTAAATGAACTGCCTGTGATGTGTGACGCTTCTGTAAGTAGATATTACCCTAACGTTTGGCCAACGTTTGAGTGTAAAAGCATCGGTATTTAGGCCACAGTTCTCTTTCATTGAACGCAAGATGTCATCATTTCGCCACAGTACAATCCTTGAATTATTATTCCGTCTGCTGGGGAGGTGCTCGTGAAACTAAGGTAAACAAAACCCACGCGAACCAAAAACCAATCTGTACGAAGCATAGACGACAGAGTTTTGTTTTCTGAATGGCTTTTGGCAAAGATTTCTGTAAAACCCCATAGTTTCTTATGTATGCAGTACTTAGATAAACGAAAACAGGGGCGAAACAATGGATTTTTTGTCCCTTTGCAACTACAGTAGTTGAAGTATGGGGCTGTATGGAAATCTCTCCATTATACTGTTTTGCTGAAACTTAATTGCCCCCTTGTAAGTTTGTTACCTTCCATTGTGTCACCATTATGACTGGTTTGCCCCATGCTTTGTTTCTTGGATGAATTTCACTAATTGACTGAGGGTAGCAGGCATTCATCTTCAATGTTAACACAACAGGGGCTTAATATGTGCTCATAAAGTGGATTTAACTCTACAGCAAAAGTGTTGTAAAGTCAAGCATTCACTATGACTTTGTGGGTCCCATCTGTTTAAGTGAATTTTTTTAGTACTGTGTTGTGTGATGAAGTTTTGAACTGACTCAAGTTATCATGAATAAATCCATCTTATACCAGTTTTACTTTATTTTCTGTTTACAGGGTATCAATACAATTCTTTCTCAACTACAATTTGGTAGTTCAGGTTATAAAGCAGTTGTCTATCAAGGGATTGCAGAGGGCTTTCCTACTGGTAAAATTGAAAATTTGAAGATCTATCAAGATGTTGAAGATGGACCCAGTCCTGCTTGTGCCCTCATCAGTGTGAAAGAGGCAACACTTGAGGACAGAAAAATCAAATTTAAAACCCTATTAGATGAGGAATGTTTTTTGAAGAACAACTGCCGGAACAATGGGGGAGGTGGTGTTGAGGAGCTTCCATTACCTGTCCAGGTTTCTTTGTCCAATCAGGGTGTTAGTAATTGTGTTCTGCTGGTCGAATTTGGAAGTAGACTTGATTCAGAATCCTGGGATTCTGACCGACACTATGCTGTGTGTGAAGCAGTCTTGATTAGCCAACCAGGCCCATTTGCCCTTGGAAGAAGACAAGACAGTTCTGGTGGAATTTTGGCTGGTATATAAGTAATTTTTCTTTCATATGTACAAGTTGATATGAAATGTTTTAGAGTGGTTTATCATGGAAAATCTTATGACTCATTTTAATTTTCTCAGTTCACTCTTCAGCCCAAAGGCAAGTATATGAAGAGGATAAGGAGTAAAAATTGTAATAGAAGGAAGAATGTAAAACAAACAGTTCAAACCAAGATACATTCATTTAAAAGGTTAATGCCTGCTCAAGGCTGTGTGGATCATACAATAAATAACCTAATTTTGTTGCAATATTGGTTGAAACTAAGAAACAAGCTCAGAGAAGGGGTCAACCCCCAACAAAGCTTTAATGCAAAATTAGTTCTGCCAGGAAAAAACTGCCAATGCTAAATACAACAACTATCTATGGGTGGTTGTAAGTATTACTACCCAATCAATCCAAGAGGGCATTGAGCAAAAGAAAACAATGATGCTTTTATGAACATCAGGTTTTATTTCCTTTGAAATAATTTGGCATATGGCTTGATGTACTTGGTGTATCTCGGAATATCAGAGCTAATTGCAATTATAAATGATTAACCCTTTGTTTCACCTCAAAAATTTGTGGTGCTATTGCCCTTGAGAATTCCAAGAGAGCTACAATGTATTAAGTGAAAGGCACATGATTTATATTTTTATTTCTTTGAATGTTTTTGCTAGGGTCCTCTCTTCTTAAAAGTTATGAAATGAACAGAAACCCTCGAGGGAAGTGTATCATCATAAATAACTCAGAATTCCAGGATGAAGCCTACAATCGCCCTGGTGCTGAGTTTGATGAACAAGCCCTGGAAGCCCTCTTTGAGTACCTCTCATTTGATGTGGAAATCTACCAAAATCTTGACTCACGTGATATGAGAGATCTTGTAAGGACCATAGCAAGTGAGAATCACAGTGAATCTGATGCTGTCTTTGTCATTGTAATGTCCCACGGAGGAGACCATGATACTGTCTTAGGTGTGGATCAAAGAAATATAACTGTTGAAGAAATGATGTCCGAATTTAAAGCTGCAAGGTGCAAAACACTTGAAGGAAAACCCAAGGTGTTTATTTTTCAAGTCTGTAGGGGTTCTTCCTCAGAATTTCTGGAGCACGAGAGACGTCATACTGACAACACTGTGAGTAAGCTTCATGGTGACTCCACCCTCTCAAGAGGGACAAGCCCACAAGAAGCTGATTTTTTATTGGCCTTTGCAACTACCCCTGGGTATTATTCCTACAGAGATGAAGATCACGGTACACCATTCATTCAGGTGAGTATGAAAATGTTTATTTATGCTTTTTATTGTTGTTGTTGTTGTTGTTATCATCATCATTATTATTATTATTAGCAGCTTTTTGTTTCTGTAATTTCTAAGGCCTGGTCCTCCTGCATACTGGGTATTTTACTGTTATGATCAGCTAAGAGGATATTTTTTTTTGGTAAAGATTTTGGTGTCATTATTGGAGAGGTAATCCTACATAAATCACTCAACGCTGTCATTCTTAAGCTGCGTATTTGCCAGTTCTTTCCTGACTGCTACATATCACTGACATGATAATTTGCCTTTGTATCAAGAAAGTACCTTCCCAGTTGATAATTTCTAATTCTCACTGCTACTTAGGTGCCAATGTGTTGATATTGTAAGGAGATATTATGCACTCATCAATTCTTTTTAAGTCCAGTAGTTATGGACCGAAGCTTTTTAGAACTGGGAGGGCCCTCAAATGTCAATAGGGGCAACAACTAATCTTTAACTTTGGTCCTGATCAGACTCTTGTGGAAGTTCTTAGAAAACATCACCAGGAGAGCCATCTGACAGAGATGTTGCCAGAGGTAACCAGATGTGTGGTTGAAAAAGCCGAAAGAGATGGTTTGCAGAGTTACATTCAAGTTCCGTGTTACAGCAACTCGCTGAGGGCCAAGCTTTATCTCTGAGAGGATAATTTCACAAATTGCAAAGCAGAGAGCTAATTGATCTACTCATCAGCATACCACTCAGTAAATTCTTCTTTGTTGGGCAAAGACTGATCATTTTTGCAAAGGTATAATGTGTTTATGAGGTATCGTTGTATGAACTTAGAGTTCTTCAACTTTTAAGTATCAGATATTAGAGTGAAGATTTTCATTTCTTTCAAGCCAGAAATTAGCAGTTATTAGTATTTTTTAAGAACAAAAGTCTTACATGTAAACTTTATATTTTAGTCACATAGTTTTAGGAAATTTATTATTCCTAATGCACACACAAAAAACTACTTTGTAAGACTTTAGGTTAGTATTGTCTTTACCAGTCAGGCAATAAAAAATGCTCAAGTTTGAAGTGCATGGGATAGACCAAGCAGTGTACTGATAGTTCCTTATTAAAAGAGAAAAGTTTTTTTGTGGTATAGTTTACTGTAGTCTGAGTAATAGACTGTGCATAATTTAGTTATTTGTAACACTTTTGGCCATAACATGATATGAAATTAGATCAAATACAGTAATTGTTTCGACATTTTGTTATCTTTCATTAAGGTTATGATCCCATAATGGACACACCATGATTTAAATATAGTATTATGTTGGTTTTGGTTAACACAATTTGTTTGAGTTGCTAATGAATTCGTTGATTGAGCATTTCCTTAGAACTTTCCAGTGGTTTGCCTCTGTATATTTTTTCTCATTTTCGTTGTAAAGTGAATCTGCCGGGTGTCTCTATTTAGTGCTGTGATATAACTGAACAAGTAATAAACTTTGAAAAAATTATGTATTGCTCCCTGTTAATGCTTTGCTGTTCGTACAGAAAATTGTGAAATTTACATCCCATATACTGCTATCTTCTCGAACAGAGAAGCATGTACTTTGAAAACGAGACAATCACCAATACTCGATATGACGCCGACTCCCGAATATAAATAAAGGTAGGTATCTCACACTTAGTGACTGACTGATGTATGTGGGATGTATAGACACCGTTGTGGTCTGTTTGTCGTGCAAAAATTAATTTTTTGGGTGGTCAACTTGTCGAAGTTAAATTATTTTAATCCTGACTAAAAAAGTCGCACTTCATCTTTAAGGTATGTGAACGATTTTTCCTTTCCTTTTTTTTTTCTTCTTCTAAGCGATAACAGCAACAACATCTTACTCATAGTCGTCGATTTAAATCTACGGCATAGTCTTTTGTATCAGTTGAAAAGTGTGAAGAACAAAGAAAAGGAAACAATCTTTCATGAATCGCCATGTCACGCTATGTGAAAATCAGTAGTCACGCGATTAATGAAGGTCATAACCAAATCTAATTGGATGAACGCCTGACCACGTGCACGTTTAGAAGAAGTGATAGATGTCAATAACTTTCTAAACATCTAGAGTTTATTAGAAGGCATGACTGTAGTCCATCCGAGTTGTAGCTGAGCAAGAAAAAAGGTGAGAAAGATAGGCTTCGTTATTAATTTGAAACATTTGGGAATGATTTAGTGATACGAGTCGTCAATTGATCGCCTTCAACGAAGGCTCTATCAATACTCTTTTATACGCTCTATGAACGCGGAAGTATATTTTGAATTTCCTACCAAACATTTGTAGAAATGTTATGCATCATATAAAGTATATTTCACGTCGGATTGGACTCTTTAAAAAACTGAGCGCTCAAATCGAACAAGATTATTTTCTGCATTTCTGTATGGGTTGAAATAAGCACCGTGCAATGACATATCTAAAATATCCAACAACTACAGCTATTCTGTCGATTACTTTTTGTGATTCCTGTTTCGACCTCTTGTCGTTGCCATAACGATCGGTTCACACTTTTCGACTTGTATTTGTAGGCTCGTTAGATTGAGCAGCATTACTCTTTGCAGCAACATCATGACAAATAACGCCGTAGTTTGAGCAGCCATCGAGAGCACGCGAAAATTTCGCAAGGCACAATTTAGTTATTCGACCCAGTAGTCGGAATTTCATTTATTTAAGGCTCATTCTTAACTGACTGGGAGATTGATTATTGACTGCTTCATGACTGAAGTCTTTGGTTCCCGATGTCTTGGCGAGTTTAAGTGCCCCCTGCGCTGAATAGGAAGAAGATCATCAATTATAAGACTTGTTGGACTTGGTCATCAGGATGACGTCAGACCTCTCTGTTCTCGAAAATTCTTCATTGTTTCGATTGCTTGTTGAACAGAGGAGCGAGGGACGGGGGGGGAGGGGTGGTTGCTCTATCTGCATCTAGTGACATCCTCGTGCCTGATGACAAGACATGTAAGGCGTAGCATGCTCGTGGAAGTTTGACGTCACAGATCACATGTACGTTGTTAAAATGGCTTAATTAGGAGTGCTATCTATTTCTCTTTAGCTCGTAAATAACCAGCGGTGAAACTTGTCCCTGTTTGTCATTAAAGAATCGATTTATACCTCTATGGTGAGCTTTCATCAGAGGATCCTTTACTTAATTACAGATCTGAGAGGCTGAATTTGTTTTAACCCAGTTATATAGAGCGCAAAATAAAAAGTAACCTGTATGTAACAAAGAAATAACTTGACTGAGAAGTAGCAGGAGAATTGGTTGCCGTCAAAACTGTGATGCGTAATTATGCAAACGTTCATGGCCTTGTAAGTAAACCTACAGTAGCTAAAACGGTATGATGAAGTCCCGGAAGTAAACGTTAGGCTGTAATGAATTGTTTCTAAAGCTATACGGTTAATTTTGTACTAAAAAAAACATCTAGTGATTTGACCAACCTCTTAGAATCTTGTCACGTCAACTTCCAAAGTCACGCGAAGACGTAATGGCTTCTGACTGGATGAAAAAGCCTTATCACATGGGCGTTCGAGAGAGTTGACCAACTTAAGTTGATTTCTGGGTAGTCAACATGTCGAAGTTTAATTATTTTAATCCTGACTAAAAGAATCGCTCTTAATCTTCCTAAAGGTATGTGAAAGATTTTCCTTTCTTTTTTTCAAGCGATAACAGCAACAACATGTTATTAAACAGTCGATTTAATATTTAGGGCATAGTCTTTTGTATCAGTTGAAAAGTGTGAAGAACAAAGTAAAGGAAAAAACCTTCCATTAAACGCCATACTCAACAGCGGCGTTCTGTTATGTCACGCTATGTGAAAATCAGTAGTCACGCGATTAATGACATGATAACCAAATCTAATTGGATGAATGCTTGACCACGTGCACGTTCAGAAGAAGTAATCGATCTCAATAACTTTCTAAAAGTTTTTTTAGAGTTTATTGGACGGCATGACTGTACTCGATCAGAGTTGTAGCTGAGTATGAAAAAAGGTGAGAAAGAAACGGTTAGCTGTTAATTTGAAACAATTGGGAATGATTTAGTAATACAAATTGTCGATTGTTCACCTTCAACGAACGCTCTATTAACACTCTTAACAACATATGCTCTATGAACGCGGAAGTATATTTTGAATTTCCTAGCCAACATTTTTAGAAATGTTATCCATTAGATAAAGTATATTTCGCGTCAGACTGGACTCCTCTTTATGAACTGAGCACTCCAATCGAACGAGATTATTTTCTGCATTTCTGTATGTATTGGAATAAGCAACTACAACTATTCTGTCTATTACTTTTTGCGATTCCTGTTTCAACCTCTTGTCGCTGCCATAACGATCGGTTCACACTTGTCGACTTGTATTTGTAGGCTTGTGAAATTGAGTGGCATTACTCTTTGCAGCAGCATCAGTGACAAATACTTAATGCCGTAGTTTGACCTGCCATCGAGAGCACGCGAAAATTTCGCAAGGCACATTCAGAGATTTGATCCAGTATTATTTCATAGTCGGAATTTAACTTATCTAAGGCTTATTCTAAACTGACTGGGAGATTGATTATTGACTGCGTAATGACTTAGGTCTTTGGTTTCCGATGTCTTAGCGAGTTTAAGTGCCCCTGCACTGAATGGTAAGAAAATCGTCACTTATAAGATTTGCTGGACTTGGTCATCAGGATGATGTTAAGACCCCTCTGCTCTCGGAAACTGTTCGTTGTTTCGATTGCTTATTGAGCAAAGGGGCGCGCGGGGGGGGGGGGGGGGTAGCTCAGTGACATCCTGATGCCTGATGAAAAGACTTGTAAGGCGTAGCATGCTCGTGGAAGTTTGACGTCACAGATCACATGTACGTTGCTAAAATGGCTAAATTAGGAGTGCTATTTTAGTTCTCTATAGCTCGTAAATAATCAGCGGTGGAACTCAAGGAAAATTCTGTAAGAGAAGTGAATTCCAAAATATTTCAATAATCCCTAAATCTTTACCGATTGAAATGTCAAGATGACGTTCATTACATCTTTGGCTGCGTTCAATATCACTACATCCAGACTGCTTTTCACCTCACGATAAAATATGACTGACCACAAGGCAAGCGTTCCTTGTGCGTTCCAGCGAAGTTTCGTAGACAAGGAAAAAATGACATTGCAAATCCATTCTCTGATCTCTAAAACTGTACTCCCCTCGTTGTTAGAAAGGTAATTTTTTTAAGATAGTGTGAAGCTATATTTTGCTCGTTGCTTTGGTAGAACGCGCGTGATGTGACCGCAAAACTTCTCCCTGTTTCTCCTCAAAGAATCAAGTTATATCTCTATGGTGAGCTTTCATCAGGGGATCCTTTACTCAATTACAGATTTGAGCGGCTGAATTTGTTTTAATCTGGCTATGTAGAAAGCAAAATAAAAAGTGACCTGTATGGAACACAGAAATAACTTGGCTGAGAATTAATAGGAGAATTAGTCGCCTTCAGAACTGAGATGCGTAGTTATGCAAACGTTTATCGCCTTGTAAGTAAACCTACAGTTGTTAAAAAGGTATGATGAAATCTCGGAAGTAAACATAAAGCTGTACTGAATTATTCCTAAAGCTATACGGTTGATTTTGTTCTGAAACAACATCTAGTGATTCAACCAACTTCTTAAAATCTTGTCACGTCAACTTCCAAAGTCACGCGAAGACGTAATGCCTTCTGATTGGATAAAAAGCCTCATCACATGGGCGTTCGAAAGAGTTGAAAAACTTAAGTTGATTTCCATGAGGTTAAGGCTGTTTTTCACATTTTAGCGCTCAAGGCGATCAGATGGTTTACAGCTGAAGGTGAGCTGCAAAAGGCAAATTGGGAATGTTTATTGTAACTATCTGAAATAACTGTGACTGATGCACTGATGGTATAGTCGTGTAAACTGTTAAATAAGACAAATCGTTCTGGGCACTCTTTTCAAAGTTACAGGCGGTAGCGCTCATCGATTTTCCAAGCTCATGTCTTGGAAGGTCTTCGATCAAATATGATGTACACATTTCAGCACGAATCTTGTATCTGTTGGCTTAGCTCGACAATCAAATCAGATCATTTTGTCCAGTTTACGTAAAATCTGCGACGTTTTACATCTTTTATTTTGAGAGACGTTTGAAACTTCATGTGTCGCTAATCTTAAAGATCGATTTGTCAGTATGGTAATGGCGTTATTCTTCACGAGGCAAACTTCCGAAAACTCACAGTCGAAAGGCTTTCACTGAATCGACCTGTCTGTCTTCGAGTCAAGGACTTAACGGCGCAAAATATAACAAATTCTCGACAAACCCTCAGGACTGTTTTTTTTCTCGATATGACGCCGACTCCCGAAAAAAAAAGAAAAAAAAAAAAAAAGAAAAAAAGATACCTCACATTTAATGACTGACTTATGTGTGTGGGATGTATAGACTCCGTTGTGGTGTGTATATCGTGCAAGTGTTAATTTTCTAGGTGGTCAACTCGTCTAAATTATTTTATTTTGTCCTGACTAAAAAATCGCTCTTAATCTCCTTAAAGATATGTGAACGGTTTTTCATTTCCTTTCTTTTTTTTTTCAAGCGATAACAGCAACAACATCTTACTCAATAGTCGATTTTATATTCAGGGTATGGTCTTTTATATCAGTTGAAAAGTGTGAAGAACAAAGTAAAGGAAAAAACCTATGAATCGCCATACTCAACAGCGGCGTGATGTTATGTCACGCTATGTGAAAATCAGTAGTCACGCGATTAATAAAGATGATAACCAAATCTAATTGGATGAATGCCTGACCACGTGCACGTCTAGAAGAAGTAATCGATCTTAATAACTTTCTTAACATTTAGAGTTTATTAGACGGCATGACTGTACTCGATCAGAGTTGTAGCTGAGCAAGAAAAAAGGTGAGAAAGAAACGGTTCATTGTTAATTTGACACATATGGGAATGATTTAGTGATACAAATTGTCTATTGTTCACCATCAACGAAGGCTCTATTAACACTCTTTTATATGCTCTATGAACGCGGAAGTATATTTTGAATTTCCTACCAAACATTTGTAGAAATGTTATACATCAGATAAAGTATATCGCGGATCAGACTGGACTCCTCTTTATGAACTGGGCACTCCAATCGAACAAGATTATTTTCTGCATTTCTGTATGTATTGAAATAAGCGCCCTGCAATGAAATTTCTAAAATATCCGACAACCACAACTAAGCTGTCTATTACTTTTGTGATTCCTGTTTCAACCTCTTGTCGCTGCCATAACGATCGGTTCACACTTGTCGGCTTGTATTTGTAGGCATGTTAGATTGAATAGCATTACTCTTTGCAGCAGCATCAATGACAAATAATTAATGACGTAGTTTGACCAGCCATCGAGAGCACGCGAAAATTTCGTAAGGCGCAATTCAGTGATTCGACCCAGTATTATTTCATAGTCGGAATTTCATTTGTCTCATTTATTTGAGGCTCATTCAGTTGAATGACTGGGAGATTGATTATTGACTGCTTAATGACTGAGGTCTTTGGTTTCCGATGTCTTCGCGAGTTTAAGTGCCCCTGCACTGAATAGTAGGAAAATCATCACTTATAAGATTTGTTTGACTTGGTCATCAGGATGACGTTCAGACCTCTCTGTTCTCGAAAATTCTTCATTGTTTCGATTGGTTATTGGACAAAGGAGCGAGGGGGGAGGGGGGGTAGCTTTATCTGCATTCAATTACATCCTCATGCCTGATGACAAGACATGTTAGGCGCAGCGTGCTCGTGGAAGTTTGACGTCACAGGTCACATGTACGTTGTTAAAATGGCTAAATTGGGAGAGCTATTTTAGTTCTCTATAGCTTGTAAATAAGCGGCGGTGGAACTCAAGGAAAATTTGGTAAGGAAGGTGAATTCCAATATATTTAATTAATTCCTTAATATTTACCGATTGAAATGTGGAGACGACACTCAATACATCTTTGGCTGCGTCAGTGTCACTACATTCAGACTGCTTTGCAAGTCACTATACTATAAGTCACTATATTTTGCTTGTTAATTTGGTAGAACGCGCGTGATGTGACCGAAACTTCTCCCTGTTTCTCCTCAAAGAATCAACTTAAACCTCTATGGTGAGCTTTCATCAGAGGATACTTTACTCAATTACAGATTTGAGCGGCTGAAATCGTTTTAACCTGCGTATGTAGAATGCAAGATAAAAAGTGACCTGAATGTAACATAGAAATAACTTGGCTGAGAACTGGTAGGAGAATTGGTTGCCGTCAGAACTGAGATGCGTAATTATGCAAACGTTTATCGCCTTGTAAGTAAACCTACAGTTGTTAAAAAGGTATGATGAAATCCCGAAAGTAAACATTAGGTTGTAATGAATTATTTCTAAAGCTATACGGTTGATTTTGTAATAAAACAACATCTCGTGATTCAACCAACTTCTAAGAATCTTAATTGTCACGTCAACTTCCAAAGTCACGCGAAGACGTAATTGATTTGATAAAAAGCCTTATCACATGGGCGTTCGAAAGGGTTGAACAACTTAAGTTGATTTCCATGAGGTTGACATTGTTTTTCACATTTTAGCGCTTAAGGCGATTAGATGGTTTACAGCTGAAGGTGAGCTGCAAAAGGCAAATTGAAAATGTTTGTTGTAATAATCTGAAATAACTGTAAATGATGTTCTGATGGATATACATCGTGTAAACTGTTAGATAAGACAAAGCGTTCTGGGCACTCTTTTCAAAGTTACAGGCGGTAGTATTCATCGATTTTCCAAGCTCGTGTCTAGGAATGTCTTTAATGAAGTATAATGTACAGATGTTGGCTCGAATCTTGTATCTATTAGCTTAGCTCGACAATCAAATCAGATTATTTTGTCCAGTTTACATAAAATCTGCGACTTTGTAAACCTGGTTTTTGAGAGATGCTTGAAATTTCGTGTGTTGTTTATCTTAATGATCGATCTGTCAGTATGGTTATGGCTTTATTCTTCACGAGGCAAACTTTCAAAAACTCACGGTCGAAAGGCTTTAACTGAATTGACAAATACTATGATTTGTCGCTCCATCTTTGTGTGTTCGACCTGTCTGCCCTCGAGTTAAAAAAACCTCACAAATTCTTGACAAACCCTTGGAAATTTTTTTTTCAACTGCCATGTGACTAACAAACAGCAAAGCAAAAGAATTAACACTCAAGGGTGCCAGCAGTGACATGATCACTAACTACCCCAAAAGCACAAAGACTATCGCAAGATCTTCTTTTTATTTGACAGATGTATCATGACTCCCTAATTATTGCAGATAACGAATCATAAGGTGCTGCAGAGTTTTTGAGCCAGCCGAAAATTTTACTTGTTGGAGGTCTATTCAGTAATTGGTGGGAAACTTACAAGTCACACGACCAAAGACGAACGCGGTCATACGCGATTCAGGGGAAGCGGCGGTGAGTGAATGTGTTCTGGCCCCAGGACAATACATTTTTTGAGACAGTTCAAACATAATATTTTCTTTACAAATTATTGTAGCCATTACTACATAGGAAAGTTAACATGCATATTTAAAGCAAATTAATTTGCTGGAAAGAAGCAACACAGCTGATCTTGCTTAGGCTTTCGCAAGGGCGACTGCACCTAAATCGTGGAGACAGTAATCATATTGCTCTAAAGAACTCTCTTAGTCGGCCACAGTGCTGGTTAGAAGTTTTAGCAGTAGATTAAGAGGATTAGGGAGACATGTCTGTTAATACCAAGCCTGCACAGCAGCCGTAATTTTGGCGAGCGAGTGTTCTGTGTTCTCTTTACGAGAATTATGGCCGCCATCTTTGATTTTATGGCAGCAAAAGACTGGGGAGAGGAAGCAATTTGTACCAAGGGGGCGGTCGATGGTCAAAAACAAGCGCTGAATGCGATGCTGAGTGTTGGACTTTGTAAGCTTAAAATCACAGTAGGCGATATGTAAATAGGTTTTTCGAATTTGTAGAAGGATTTCCTTGTGGTTTTTGTACTGGGGTATTTCTGGGATGTGTTAACTTTGCTTGTTTTCTCATTCTTATCACAATTTTTTTCATTTATTCACAACTTTTGATTCTACTTGTGGTAACTGTGTATTTCATATTTAACCATTTCATTGTAAATTTTGTGTACCCTCAGAACATGACGTCTCCGTTTGTTGAGCCTCTCCCCAAAAGGAAGAGAAAGAAAGGTCCTGATGATGAAATCACTAAAAATGTCGTTGTCTTGAAAAGTAGTCAAGTTTGTGAAATGGGTGGTGTCGTGTTGATGCCCAAAACTACTCTCGACATGTCTGGAATAAAGAAATTGGGACAGTCAAAGAAAATAACGTTTACAAAGAATACTTCATCAGGAGATTTGCAACGAAAACTGGAGGAAAAGTTCCCTTTCCTTGAGGAAGCCAGTGGAAGGTATTTTTAGTTAGATTGAAATACAGGTGTACTTTGAAACTTAATGAAACATTCAAACACGGGCATCGGTGTTTTGGATTTCATTGCTGGGAGTTGAAAATATCACGGGATCTTTTGAGATGTTACATTTAATAGTGAACGAGGTAGAACAATGTAGGGGTTTCATCAAGGTGATGTAAGGGGTAAATTTCTGGGGAGGTTTGAAGTGGCATTGCCATGTGCTTTGGCTCAATTTGCTCTGTTACCTTACTAGCTTTGTCTCCCTCCCACTGTTCCTCTCTACCTGATCCAGCTTTCATTTTGGGTAGGAATTCATTGCACACACTGCTTTTCACTTGACAGGCACCTGGAGTTCAAGGATCATGTGTGGGTTGCCATGGTGATCTTCTCTCTTCTGTGGAGATTGCTACCATGACCTTTGTCAATATTTTAGCAACATTAACCCTTCAATACTTTTGACAAGGTCTTTTAATAAACATATTGGAAAAATTATTAACAAACTGTGTAGAGAATAATACACAGGTGCATATAGGTTTTAGAACTTCTCTTTGAGTGTTAAATTACTATATATCTCACAAGTGAGATATCAAGTTGAACACCAGATTTTAAAAAGTTGAACAAAAGATTTTGAAGAGTAGCAACATTACTTGAGAGAACAGTGGCAGTATCTCTTTACTAATTGTTTTGCAAACTTTTAAATGCAGATTTTACTGTGCAAAAGCAGTGGAAAATAGATCAAAATTGGATTTTTGTGGTGATCGTTGTGTATGGAGTGGGGCATTCATCAATAAAAACATTACAGGGAACTCAGCACTTTACATCTATTGTGAGGTTTGTAATGATGAAGTTTTTCTCAATTGTGATCAACATGCTGATGTATTTTATACTGTATCTGCATTTAAAAGTAGCTTTCCTGAGAAATCTTTGGAATAGCTGTACTCTTAAAGATTACTTCCTTGAAATTTAAGCATTTGGGTAATCATGAAAAGAGAAATTAAAGTTGGAAAGTTATAATTCCCTACAGAGAATATAACAAATTCTTAGTTGCCAGTAATTTCAGTAAAATTCTTGTCAACTGTTTATTGTATTGGAATAAAGAGATTTATGTTAACCCTTAACTCCCATGATCTGATTGTTAATTCTCCTATCTGGCAGCTACTCATTTCCTTGTGAGTTATAGTAACAGGAATATGGTGTTAGATCAAGATCACAACTTGTATGTGATAAGATTGGGTATTCTTATTACCTGTTTGTTAGATAATGAAGGGGTATGTTAGGGAGAAGGTTAATCACTTCTATAAGTTAAAAGGGCCAAGATGTGCTCTCTCTGTATACTGGTTGAGGAGATGCAATATCTTTTACCTCTGCAGTATAGCTATGGCCTTGTATACAAGTACTTGTACTTGCTAAAATCTTGCCACTCCTATAAATAAGGACAGTGTCAGTCAATTAACTCTATTGCTTTTCAGTGAGGAATGTTACATGAACAAAAGGACTGCCAAATTCAGACTTGTAATTAGAACACATATGAATGGTTGCTTTTCTTTAGAATTGTAATTAATAACCTTCTTAAAGCTAGCTATTGTGAAGAATTAGTTTTTTGATCAGTTGTAGGAGAGTAGGGAATATAAGAAAGTTTTTTTTAAGAGTTTCATTTTCATTTTGTTACTCAAAATATGTGGTAAAATTTTGTATAATTAAAATACATGTTTCCTACAATTATTTCTTATTATGAAATAGTAATTGCATTGCTTCAAGCTTCTATTGTTTTGATCGTCATGCAGCTAGAAAGAATTTTGGCGACTAAATCTGCAGGGTATATTTTAGTATTTGGTCTGAAGTCAAAATGATTTCGTGTAACCCTTTAACCCTTGTCCCTTAAAAGTGATGAGCATCTGATTTCCCCTTTTGAAAACACCCCTGAATCAATCTTGAAGGTCACAAGAATAGAGGAAATGATTTACAACTAAAGAAGCTTTTGATTGTTAGACACATTCTACATGTCAGCACCTTAGGAAACGTACAGAGAACAGCATGAAGAATATTCTTACTGATGTTTGGGTGTAAGTGGTTAAAAAATTACTCTAAATTGGCTACATTGTTTTCTTCTCCCAAGATTTGCCTCTTTAATTTCTGCATGGTTGCCTTAAATCTGCAAAACAGATTGCCATAGAAGACAGGTTGTTTAATTATCTCCAGTGTAGTTTGATGTTCTATATTGTTTTTGTTTTCCTCTGGGAACCAACATTTTGCTTCTGGAGACTATTTCATCATTTTATGTTGTTATATGGTGACTTTCAAGAAAGTGGTTGCCAGGAGTCTGAATTGATTTGTATTTGTTTCATGAAGACAATAAAAAGTCCCCTTGGGTCACTCATAGATATAAAAATTGCATGGTGATTTGTAACATGAATGACAGTTTGAATCTCCTTTTGATTAGGAAGAGAAAGAGGGAGATTCTGGCCATTGCTCTTCAGACCCTGACTTGCCAGGTGCTCCTGTGTATGGAAATTGCCTTGTTACTGCAGCACCCCAGGGGCGTAAAAGGTTCGGAAGTGAATCTTGTCCTACTGCTGAGGGTCCGATTGACAAAGAGACATTGAGAGCAGTTGAAAGCCAGACGTGTGGAACAGTGAGAGAAAGTGACAGAAATTACAGGCCTTTTGGTGAGCCGGAAGGTGTCAAAACACAAGTCATTGAAAAAGAAGCCAGTGCATGTGCTTTGACTGTGGGAAGGGAAGCCGCTGAGGTACTTTTTGAGATAGATAGTAAATTAATGTGAAGACTCTCTGGAGTGGCAAAATATCTTTTGTCATTGGGCAACTTTGACCTGAATTTAGCCAAGTCTCCAGTTTACCCAGAAATGGGGTTATTCCATTGTAAACCGTAACAAGAACAAAAAAACTCTCAGCCACTGCTGCTTGGAGCAAGAGCTAAAGGTGTTTTCATACTTTTTTTTCCATTAGAAAAGTGTCCTTGTTTTGAGTTGATTATGATATTGTGTTAACTTTATTTAAAAAAATGAGGCTAATAATGCCCTTTTTTTTCTCCAAACATTACTCATGTTAATTGTTTGTCATTGACAGATTATTAGCCAGACACAGTTTTAAGATAAGTTTTATTTCCTTGCTGATCAAATGAGAATCAGATGAGACACTGTAGGAAAAGACTTTTTCATCTTTGATAACAGTTGTTAATAGAATTATTACAACAAAAAATACACATCATAATAACAAGTTTTCTCAGAGCTGACTAATATGTATGTCCAAGGGTTTAATTAATTAAGGAAGATAAGGATAGAAGGAGATGTACTCTAGTATCTACTGAATTGATTTTAATGTTTTTTTCTAGGAAGAGCAAATACAAGATCAAAATCCAAATACATGGCTACTAACACCGCAGCCACCCCTCTTGCTCAGTAAGTGTCTTACCCACTGCTGTTCACCAACATTCTTAAGTTTAGCTATCAAAAGTTCTCAGGTTCACTGAGTAAAAAGAAGGAAATATTATGTAATAATAAAAATTTGTATTCATTCCCTTGCAACCTTTATTAGTTTCTCTCTATTTGTTGAATGAATATAGTTCTCTAACATGTAATTCAATGGTTCTATATTACTTTTACTTACTGTACATGAGAAATTTGTTGGTAAGTGTTTAGCTGGCAAGTGATCAAAATATTTTTTATAGGTAACACATAGGGGACAATCTACATAGCACACAAGGTGTTGTCCACTCCATGAAAATATCAAAATATCAGTCTTATCATAAGTCTAGTTGATGACAACTGTAATACTGAAAAGTATGTTGAGTATGAACAGGGAAGCAGTGTTGATAACAACAATGAATAGATAATCTATTTGAGTAGTCACAAACACATAAATGCATACAAAGTGGATTTGTAGTGCATAAGGAGGTCATTGAGACCTGCAGGAAGTATATGATTAAACATTAGTGTAATACTTGTAATCAAGAAAATTCAGTTCTTTGAGGAAAAAAAGTTGATCTTGTTAGATAAATTTATAAAATTATTTTGTGTGTGTGTAGGTGATATACGGGAGCAGACAAATCGTTTCACTCTTGCACCTCTCTTGGAAAGTTTACCAGTCTGTAGTAAAGATATAGAGATCCAGGAGCCATATGACCAGGCTTCAACTGAGACATTGACAGCTAAAGGGAGTCAAAGGGCTCAACAGAATACATCTGTGACTGTAGGGGATTCTGACAATCAGGTAATCGTGTACAAAAAAAGATAAGTTAAAGCTCAATTTATTCCACTCATGTTTGTAGTATTTCAACTGAAGAATAATTTAATTAATAAGAAGAATTTTTAGCTGTGGTAAATCTAAGATGCAAGAAATATGCTGCACATTGAGCTCAAACAAACTCAGGGGGCCATAATTATTTCCCAGTCCATAGGGACCGTAGCAACGTCTTGAAAATTGAAAAATAGGCATATTTTGTAACATTGTAAAATAGAGGGCAAATTCTAACTTTTTGGCAAAGTAGAAAGGTTTTTAAGCAATCTGATATAAATTCTGTGGCTTAACTATGCGAATCAAATATTTTACAATGTTACAAAATATGCCTATTTTTCAATTGCAGGGGGCCATAATTATTTCCCAGTCCATAGGGACCGTAGCAACGTCTTGAAAATTGAAAAATAGGCATATTTTGTAACATTGTAAAATAGAGGGCAAATTCTAACTTTTTGGCAAAGTAGAAAGGTTTTTAAGCAATCTGATATAAATTCTGTGGCTTAACTATGCGAATCAAATATTTTACAATGTTACAAAATATGCCTATTTTTCAATTTTTGAGACGTTGCTATGGTTCCGTACGGACTGGGAAATAATTATGGCCCCCAATGCAGTCAGAAAATTATTTCGAATCAAACCAAATCTAATTTAGTTCTTTCCTAGGTAAAGTCTTTCTGTTAACAGAGTTTCAGGCAAAATTATTTTTGACCCAAAATTGACCAGGTGGAAATAAGAGAGACAGCCTCTTAAACATTCCAAAAGGAAGAGAAGTGCTCCATATTTCCTGGTGGCTTTGAGTAACTAAGTAAATTTTTGGGGAATTTTTCAGCCTTCTGATTTAGAAAGCTATTTTTGTGCTTTCCCTCCTTCAGTTCATTTTAGAATGTAAAGTATGCATGATATCCACATTTATTTCATATTTTTACCTTTAGCACCTAGCATATACTGAGCCAGTAATAGGGACTCTATTTCATACTATGCTGAATATGTTGAATTTGTTCTTTAACAAGGAATCTTCATCAGAAGACCGTAGTGACTCTGGTTTTGAAACATGCACCACTCCTCAAGGTGATGATGGCTTTTTTTTTAAGAATTTTTGATTAAATTTTACTCAGGAAATGAGGTCATTTTCTAAGTTTTGGTAGAACTTTGAATGTCTATCCTTTGCTCACTCCTTCCATCACTTCCTGTTAACTAAGTTAAGTGAATCCACTGACTTGTGTGCTCTCAGTGGTCAGCTAGAACTTTGGATTCTGCTCTCTGATGCTCGACCACTGAGCCACAGAGACTCTATTGTGAGTGAGGTCTATTACAAAGAGGTCTACTATGAAGTTCCTTCCTCGATTCCTCATGGGGACTCAAATTTTTTTCTTTGTCATAAACTCCTAACAACAAAAAAACACCTTTCTCTAGTTCAATGGAAGTTTAAAAGAGGGCAGCTGTTTGCAGCACTAGACAGGTTTGAAAATTCTTCAAATACAGATGCTGCCATCCAAATCTTTTTTATGTGGCGTTTTGACTCAAAGTCGCTATGTAATATTTGTATCATAAGGTTACAGGGTCCTCTCTTGCTTACATCTGATAACATGATAACAAATCCCTATCAGTTTTCTGCCTTTAAACAAAAAGAAAACAGTTTATGTGAACACAAGTTTTACTGATTGCATTTTAAGAAATAATGCACTGAATTCAGTGAGTTTTCTTTTATCTCAGAAAAGCACTGGATTATTTTCATCTGCAGAAGAGTTATCAACCAATCTAGCCACCAATGTTTACCTAAGAGAACTGAATTTAATTAATCAACCAAAAACTTTAACTGTTCCCATGGTTCTTGTTTCACATCAGATCATAAACAAATGAAGCAATTCACAGTGTTGAACTCCCCATTTTGTACAACAGTTCCAGAAAAAACTCAAAAAATAGTTCCCCAGTACTGAAACCAGTGACCAATTAATTTCAATGAACTCCTTTAATCACCTGCCCACCTCATCACTTATTCACAATAAATTTTCTTAGTTAAGTAGCTCACAGACACTCTGATCTTGGAATTAGTTGCATTTCTCATTATTATTTTCTCAATTGATCCTAAACATTGAAAGATTCACTTGCCTACAAATGGTGTACATTAAGTTGGAAATGCCTATTACCTTTTTCTTTCCAAGACACTTCAAGAAATAGAGATTCACTTCTCAGTAATACTAATACAACCGGATCTCCAGAACCTGATGAATACGAAACAAATAATGATTTTGAGGTATGTTGAAAACTTATTGCCACAATACTGTAGCTGTGTTATTTTGCATCAAATTATAGAAAGTTCACTGTGAGTACTGTGTTCTTTCTATATAAATATATATTCATAATACATATATATATATATATACACACCCATTTTCAAAAATGCTGCAATTTGAAAATTGATACAAAGTACATGTACCTTCTATTGACATTGTTAACACCTGACTGATAGATTTTCTGGTTGAAGGCATGCATTGCCTGCCTTCAAGTCAGCGTGGCCAATTATAGTGCAGGGGAGGCCATAATTTGAATGCCAGTACCTGCATGCAGACCAGCCATTGGCCTATTCAAGGGTTGTAGCTTGTGCAAGTGTTTAAATCTCCTCAGTTGGAGGATTAGGTTTTTTGGAACCCTCTCTCTCGACTGGAATTGCTCTGAGGCTGGAAGGAGCTTGTGTTACTCATGGTGGTTTTGTAGGATCGGTTTTCAGGCTTGTGTCTTTTCACACCTCAGTCATTGGGCTAAAACTCCATGGCTGGAAGGTGGTTAAGTGTTAAAAGCATGGGTTTGGGAAGAGGGCTCAATTGACATTGCAAACACCTGATGGCTAGGTTTTTACTTGAAGAGGAGCTTCAGCTGCCTTCAAGCTGCCCTGCAGACTGGCAGGCTCATGCCCTGCTACAGCTCCACCTGTGGGCTAGATCACTGTGGTTGTGGGGGTGGGGGTGGGGATGGGGGTATTTGTAGTTTGGGGAGGGACTTTGCCGTGATCTTGGGTATGTTTTGGTGCAGTTTCGGAGAAACCATTTAATTCTTGCAAGGAAAACAATGGCCAAAGACAAAGCGCTTGATATGCGGCTGCATGACACAGAAGCCACTTGCATGAATGCAAATATTTTCATTCTAAGCAGGACTCAATCTTAAATCAAGCTGCATGGTTTCAGATCAATGAAGATTTTAAAGAGGTTTACAGTTGTTATCCAGGGGCTAAAGAATTAAAGTGGCCTATTAATCCTCATGAGCTTCCACTTAGTAAGTATAATTAACAGAACAGAAATTAATATGAGGTATGTTATACATGTGCATCAACAACTCTAGTTTAGCTAAAAATTTTGTAATCTGCTGTGTTTTGGGTTTGGAAATATTTGTTTTGTTATATAGTTTGTAATAAAGGAAAGTAATTTGTGAACCCCAAATAAAAATTGGACCACAACTTGTTTGTTGTCTCAGTATGGTTATTCAAATGACCTTGGCCATATAGTAATCAGTATTACTTGGACTTGACTTGAAATTATCAAAAGTTTTTCTTCAAATCTGAATTTACTGAACTAATGCTGGAGAACATCCTAACATCTTTAAAGTTACAAGCTGTCATGCTGATAGTGTGTTTCACTCTAATTTTATCAGTTGACCACAATTTGAGGAGTGAAGAAAATGGGCAAGACACTCTTTCAAGAAATTGTAAGCTATTATAAATAGTTATTAGTAGTTTCACAGTATTAGTTTGAATCCAGGAGTAATATTTGATTGTGTTCTCTGATCATCTAGGTGAGATAAGACCTTTCATTAACTGTTTTCGGCACTAGGTTTGGATAAATTATGCCAGCATAATGATGCTGTACTCCAAGCATCAAGCATAACTTTTGCATATTGACTAAAACATTATTGATCGTAAATGCAATAAACTGCATTTCTAGTACTTTTGTCATTAGGTTTTCAGGGTTATTTTCAGCATATACATCTGAAATTCCATTTCTAGAACTTTTCTGTAATTTTTTAGTGTAGGCCTGCACAATCAAATCAAAGATTGTTTATTTATCTATAGTAATTCTTCCATTTTTCTATGAAAAAATGAGATATTAACAGCCCTTATCATGTATATGCTGCTTTCATGTTGCTAGCCATAATTATATATGCCTGTTTTTGCAGCTCAAAACAATGCAGAGGTTGAAGAGACAAACCAAGATGTTGCACAAGAAATTTGTAAGCCAGAGTGTATTTTTAGCCCTTAAACTCTCAAGATTAGATTATTAATTCTCCCCTTTAGCTGATAAACATTTCATCATAGATTGATATATGAAGTTGGTGTTAGGTCAAGATAATAAGTTCTATACCCGATACTGTAATTTTGAGTATCCTCATTACCTTTTTGCTGGATGATGTTTGGATTTTATAGTGAGAAGTTATAAGTTAATCTCCTGTGGGAGTTAAAGGGTTGATGAATTTTTTTGAAGGGCATGGGGAATTTTCTCAAAACTGTGCCAGGGATTCGAATTTTATTAGCCAGGAGTGGACTAAAAAATGCCCTGATGACATATCCCATTTTGTCATAAAACTCCCTGTAACACTTTTCTTACACATTTATTCCCTAGTCAGCTCTGTTCACGCATGTTTTCTCTTTAGTGGGTTTACTTGGTACCTTTGTGGGTGCACCAATGGTAGTAATGAAATTTCACATGCCATGAAGCTTAAATTAAATTTTGCTTTTATGTCCCTTACCAGTCTAATTGTTTATAAAATTTATAGCTCATCCCCAGGTGGAAGGTGATGAACCCAACCACATTGTTGAACAAGAACAGTGTAAGTTTGCATTTTCAATGATAGCTATTCCATTAAGAAAACTAAAATTTCATTGGAATTATGAAATTCATTCTTTACTCTGCTGTTGATCAAAGAGATACAACCACTATGCATTACTTATATATTAAAAGAAATAAATCAACTACATTCATTGTTACAGTTGGCACACAAATGAAGCTGTTCATTACATGAAATTTAATATTGAACTGAAAATGCGACTGATGAGAACTGATTTGGAGAAAAAAGAGATTTTAGTTGGAGTAAAATAATATAAGGTCAACAGCTATAAGACAGGATTTTTCACAGTTCTTTCAAACAATCAAGTTTTAGATCAGTATTATTGAGTCTATGTTCGAGAGTTAAATTTAAAAACATCTGAAAAAATTAAGCAAACAAGCAAACCAAAAATAAAAATGGATGACTTGAATGAAGTACAAGATCAACAGCTATATAAGGTAGGATTTTTCACCGTTTTACAAAACAATTTACAGCTTCACAAGAGTGAAGAACATCTCATCCAAGAGTCAAATTTAAAACTTTAAAAATTGAGCACACAAGCAACCCCCCCCCCACACCAAAAAAAAACAAACAAAACAAAACAAAACTGAATGACTTGAACTTAGTATATGTAGGTTTCCAAAGCAAAAGATCATTTATCAAGGGAAGAAAATCTGGTGTTGATTTCATTGTCATGAAGTACTTCATTCTTCAACTATGCTAAAATGTGTTTCCTATAAGTGTACTAGTACAGAGTTGTCACATGGAGCCAAATCCTATCCATCAGCAGCTTGAGGCAGTTCTGAGGCCGAGGCAGTTTTGCCATATCAATCATTTTCTAACATAGTATGAAAACTGATCCTTCATGATGGTGTAATTTGTCTGGAAGGAACAACCTATTTTGATCGATATTTACTTTAAATCTATAGCCATTTTCCTGATATTTGCAAATGAAAATTGTACCAGTGTCCTATCAGAAAAACGATGAATTTGACCCCATGTTCATAGTTTTTATTCAACATAATTGTATTTCTTAGCACTTCTAAGAACTTTAATAAGGGCATGGTTATTTTATTGAAACTTTGCAGGTCAATTGGTTCTAACTACAAGTGGACTAAAAAATCCTCTGATGAAATCCTAATTTTTCAAAACTTCCCTTAAACATTTTTCTTGCATAATTATTCCACTGGTCAGCTCTGTTCACGCATGTTTTCTCCTTAGTGGGTTATAAGAACCTTTAAGGGCACACCAATGGTATCAATGAAATATCACATGCCATGAGACATGAATTGAATGTTGCGTTCATGTCCCTTACCAGTCTCATTGTTGCAAAATTTACAGCTCATCCCCAGATGGATGTTGAGGAACCTAACCAGAATGTTGAACAAGAACAGCGTAATTTTGCATTTTAAGTCCCTCTATTTTTTTTTCTGCTAAGAACAAAGCATCTATCCAGGGTATTAACAATGTTATGTAATTGCTATATCACAGTTTCCAGTCTAAAAGTTTTGTAATGAATAAAGTTAAGCATACATTTAAGGCTCAGAATAAAGAATATAGATTTGATTTTGATTATATTTAAACTGGGTATTCATGGAACTTCCCTAGGGTGCTTGTTTACAGGCATGGTTGACTGTAAACTAATTCCTTTTTGAAACATTTAACCCTTATATATGATTTATGTAATTAATGTCATAGTATTATTCTTTTGACATTGAAAATGATATTTTGTAATGGTTCCTACTTTTTCTAGTTGTTCGTACGATCTGTCCTTCATCAAGTCGTTTAGAGGTTAGTTCTGATTGTTTTATCTCCCTCTTGTTTTTATGTAATTAAAAAGTAATCTGAGCTTTATAGAATGCACTCTGGGAGCTGGAAAGGATTGTTTGTGGTACATTGGCATCATGCAATGAATTTTGAAACAGCTCTCTGATGTTATGTAACATAATTTTTCGTGTGCAGGGTGGAGGGAATTTCCAGATATCTTTGAAAGAAGAACTTCCGGAGCACATTCAATCTGGATATGCCTCTTTTGGAAATGAGCTGGTAGTTTTAACAAAGTTTAACAAGTTAACCTTGGCAGGGACAATTCCAGGTAACCATCTGTAATGTTTAGTTATGAATATGACAAATTATTTATTTGCACATCACATTTTGACCTTGACTTCCACTGCTCTTGTATGATCCAAATAAAATGAGTGTTAGTTTGTGAAAGAGGAAATCATTCCTTTTTCTTTGAGAAGTGTTGTGTCGTCTAGACTCAGTCAAGTTACTTCTTTCATTGCTATTGCTCAACTGAATTTTATCAAAGAATCAACAAGCTATATTCACAATACAGTACTAGGAATCAGTAATACTACTTTTACATAGGAATGTACTTTTACAATCATGTACCGATCGTGTCTTACAGGATATAGCGTGACTATAGTAACGCTTAGGTAACGCAATACACTACAAGAAGAAAGTTTTGTAATCTTTCAGATAAATTATGAATACATGTACCAAATTCAGATCAGATGATCTATGGTTTACAGGGTGGGTGATCAACTGATCCTCGCATATTTTATGTGAATTATCACCAAAGGATCAGTCAAAAGTGGAGCCTGGAAAACATCTATGAGCTTTATCAAGGTGTCAGATCTTTTTTTCAGGCTTAAATTTGTGCAAACTTCTATCAATTGATATTATGAATCGCAGTGTACTGGTCAGGATCAGGTATTTGTAACATATTTGATGTCATACTTGGAATTTAGAGGATTAAAGCTGCCGTAACTACTGTAATAGTTGTCTTCTATCTGTTAAATTCAGCTGCCCAAGAACCAGGTGTGGTTAAAGTACGTGTGTTTTCAGACACTGATGAGTTTTTGGGTGAAACCGATTTTCAGTATGAAGACATGTTGAACACAGTTGTCTTCCAAGCAGTGCAGCTTGGCCCAGATGGTTTGTCTAAGCTGTTTGCTCTGATGGAAAAACATATGTGGAATCAAAGGTCATCTGCAACTCAGAGCTCATCTGCCAAGCAAAATTCAGGTGAATCTGACTAAATTATGTTACACACATTATTAATATAGGCACTTTGAAGGCTATGATTTCCACCAGGAAGAAACAACCCCCTCATTTTGATTTGTTTACCGATCTAAAGCAATGAAGGAGTCCTACAAACAATACATGGATACAATTATTCTCGCTGTAATGGACTAAATTAGCAGGTGAAGCCTGAGCAATGTCCTGATAGCTGGCTACAGTAGTAACAAGCGTACTTACACAAACACTTTTTCCTACGATGTCAAGAGCATGTTCATATCAACAAAACAACACAAATAGCTCCTTTCTGAGCCTATCAGCTGTACTAAAGTACAACATTAAACTCTTCGCATAGCAATTGAGTTAATATAGCCATGTTGGCTAAAATGTGGCTGATAATGTAGCTTGGCCTATAAATTCACTCTGGCTTTTCAACAGTCATCTCATGTACATACAGATTAAGTGATTGCTAAAGTTATGATTATTCAGGATCAGAATAAAGAGGAAAGGTCATATACATTGTGGTAGTGTGCCTCAATGTTCTGTACTTTTGATATGAATTGATAGGGCAAGCAACAGGTGCTCTGAATGATAGTTGTCAAGACAGATCTTCACCAGTGGAGAATACAGTCATGGATGACGAGTATGAAGACCTGGTGCAACACTTCCAAGATTTTGTGAAGTGGTAAATCCATTAAATTGTATGCAGAGATTAGTGTTTCAGAGTCAACATTATTTTGGTCACGATAGAAAAGCATGGTTTTAGTATTTTAGTCCTTTGCTCATTGATGAAAGTTCTGCTTTTAAAAAGAAAGCTAGACATACAGACAAACAGTAACTGTGAGGATACATAACTTAAACTAACTCTGGTTTTCTCTAATCAGCTCTACATTCCACTCCAGTGCCGTGCAAGCTGCATGTTTCATTACAAACATTGTATATTTGCTAATATTGAGTTATTTACAGGTTATCAGAGCAAAGCTTCCACCCAATTCATTCCAATACAGATACGTGGTTGAAACTTTCAAATGCTGTTGAGGGGTTGTGCAGAAAATTGGGTTAGTCTAAATGATATTAAATGAACAGGTGATGCTCTTTTTGCAGTCCAAAAACTCTACCTATTTACAATCTTTTGTGGTTACTCCATGCCTGCCCTTCCTTGGATTTAACACTATTTCTTAGTTATAGATAATTATGAAGTTGATTTTATCTAACTTTTTCTACACCCTAATATTCCTGTTTTCTCTTTATGATGATTTCAAAAGGAGTAACACTTTTGCTGTTTTGTACAAGTTAAGGTCTCACAAAGCCCACTCATTAAGGTGTGATTTGTTCTTTATTGCAGCTTGCTCTGAAGATGAAGAGAATTTTAAGGGCAATCAACAGACATGTTCTCAAGAAAGGGAAGAAAACTATTTTGCTGATGCTGAGAATTCTTCATGTATGTCATCTGAAGATGACAGCGCTTCACTGTCTGATCCAGATAACTGGAGTGAAACTTTCAATGGTTGGTGATTTTGGTTTTCATTTGATTAATTTCCCTGTTTCATAATCGACCCAGTTGTCATAAAAATAAGTGCTTTTGAGATTCAGAAAAAATCACTTACATGGGGAAAGGTAAGTGTTATGTGTCACTATGGGGGTTTATATAAACACTTTGTATATATGTATTCAGTAAACTGTTTCACACATACATTTCATGTCGGCTGGGATGATCAGAGACAATTATTCTTGGTTAAAAGTCATATACTGCCTCTTTTAGGATTGTTGATTTCCATAATTCCAGCCTATTGGTTGAAATAATGTGTTCCCTGCTGGTTTTATTTAGAAGCAGATCTGCTTTTTTATAACCATAACAATATAACATTGGCAAAAGCACATAATAGCATTTTATATGATGGTAATAGGAACGAGTGGAGTCCAATTTGGTCTGTAATCATGAGTGATTAACAAAATTGGATGACTGCAAAGCAGGAGTCTGATTTGTTTATCATGACATAAATTCCTGTTACCAACTAATCAAAGCATATATTGTTGACTTCCCTTCATTTCCTTTGCTATTTACTTGCTACCTATGGTTAAATTTTGAAATGGTTATGTAAAGCAAAAGGATGAAGTACATTCGTCATGAGCTTTTGGCATTTTTCGGTAAATTGTTGCGCTAGCTAAGTTAAGTCACACTTAAATGTTCATGTGAAGTGTTCCTTCTCACAGCATGTACTGAAGCTGAGGAGGATTTGGAAGGTGATCAACTGACATGCACTCAGAAAAGAGATGAAAACTATTTTCCTAACACTGAGGATTACTCAAGTGTTTCATCTGAAACTGATAGTGCTTTGTCAGATTCAGAAAGCTGGGATGAATCTATAAGTGGTAAGTTATTTGTATTCAACCATGTTATTAAATTTCAATAAATTTGCTTTCCTTGAGAATACAATGATAATGAGTATGTGTCCATGAACGTACAAAATGAGCTATAATTCAAACTATCAGTAGATAGGGCACAAATGACTTAATGATGTCTCTTATTCACAGAAAGGATAATGAATATTGTTTGTTGTTATCATATAAGCTAAACATGTAAGGAGAGGATAAAAATCTGGTTTTAGGATACCCTCTGGGCTTTATTATTGTTTTGAAATGTGTTGACCTCAGAAACCTTTAGAGAGCAAAACAGGTTTTCAGTGTTAGGTGCACCTCTAACAAAACGTTTTGCTTTTCAATACATAATTTTCTGCTGAGTTCTAGAGCTCCAGTTCACCAGTGGTGTCTTTTCTCAAAATTTCTGAGAATTTTTTGTAGGCACTGTGATTAGTAAATTAAAGTCATTCAAGATTATAAATCTTGTTTTGATGACACTGTCTCTTTGTTTAATGATATATGGTGTGACTTTTATTTTTATCTTCTTTATCCAGATTCTTCACTTTCATTCTCCTGGGTGAACTCTAGATCAAACAAATCTCTAGAAGCCATCCCTGAAACAGAATCAACTCAAAATTCATACAAAGCTGTTTACAGTAAACTTGATGTGAGTCATGAAATCCTAGCACCAATGACAGAGGGCTTCACCACTGAGGATAGCATTGGTGACAATACATTTGTTGGATGTGGTGTTTGTCATAAATGGAACACATCTCTGCCAGAGTCAAAAGAGTCTGAAGAAAATTGTGGAAAAGATGACCACAATGAAAAGCAGGATTCAAGTCAGGAATGGGTTTTTTATTCTGAAGAAGGAACCTCACATACACTGTTAGCATCACATGATGATACCCCATTACATTGTCTTGATGTTCCTACTCTTAATGTGGAGAATGAAGAAAGTCAGTACCAAGATGATGAACTTTTTGAGACACTTCACACAAATGCTGAACCACAACTTTCAGAATCAATTTGTTCTGTAACTTCAAACCAGCAATCAGTAACACATCCTGAACCAATTACTCAAGAGGCAGCTCAATCTCCCTTAAGCAACCCTCTGTGGAATGGAGACAGCAAATTAAACATGGCCCCTCAACAATGTAGTGAAGAGGAAATACACTCAGGTCAGGAGTGGGAAGAATCAGGTAAATATTCTGATGCAAATGAGAGTACAATTATTTTTATCTCTCCTTGCTGAAAGAAACATTTGTATGCTGATAAAAATAACTATTCAGTGTTTACAAATTCCTGTTGTATGCCTTAAACTGAATTTTTGATATTTACTTCAAGAATTAGTTAAACAAAAATGGCAGAGTGTTATGGAACCACAGGTTATGGCTAGGAATTATGTGTTCATAGTCATTTTAACATTTTTGTCTTATTGATACCATTCAGGGGTTTTATTGGTTGAGAGATTTGGTTTTATATACAAATAGAAACTTGTTTGAAGAAATACCGGTAGTGAGAGCTGTGGCATTAGATCAAAGAAATGCAGTAATTGAGACAATTGCTGTATTTTTGATTAGCTCTCTTTCAAACCTAGATACTACTTCCAATTGTCATCTAAATACAATTCCATCCATTCATAAGCCATCCCTTCACTTCCCAGAAAGTTGGATCTAGGACTAGGATTATTCTAAAGCAGGAAAATCTTAAGAACCTGTTTAAAACCAACTCAGTATTTGCATAATGTCACTAACAAGGAAACTTAAATGAGCCATGATATGTTGCCAACAATTATTGAAGGGGAAGATCTCGCCAGTTGGTTTAATCTTTGTGAGAATGAAGATACTGGAAAGAATGAGCATTCAAGATGGGAAATATCTATGGAACCAAGTAAGACTGATGGAGGTGTGGAGAAAGATATCTTTGATTCAGAGGAAGATTTAAGCCAAGAACAGGGGCTTATTTCTGAACAAGGGGACTTTCATACTCGTTTATCATTACCAGATGATACCTCTGTTCAGAGTCGTGGTCCTAGAGTGGAGAATGAAGAGAGCCAGGTGGGTTTGTTATGTATAGTTTTTGCAGACCTTTACACAATGTTTCACAAGATAAAGTGAGTGCATGTATAAATCAGCCAATGACTGTATACATGTCATTCATCAGTTATGTCATTAATCAAGTATTAAGTATTTGAAACTGTAAATGTAAATCTGTGTTAGTGCTCAGTCTCCTTTCATTATTATATTATAAGCTACTAAGCTCAAACAATTTCCATTTCAAATATATTAAAGTTGACACGGCAACCAGGTGGACAATCAGACATAGTTTGATGCCACTCTGGTTTGCAGATTTAATGAATGTAACCGAAGAAGTTATAATTCATAGACCCAACGTTTCGACACTCCTGTCTAGTGCCTTCATCAGGGGTGATCTAAACGCTGCAACAAGGGGTCCTTTTATATGATCATTAATTAGTGGCCTTTTTTCTGATGAGGTGTAAATAGGCGTCAGGAAGCAAACCGCCATCGTCACGATTTAAAGGAGCGTGGGCGGAGTTAATATACCAAGCCTCCAAACAAAGGCGCTGGTGGTAACGCCGATAAGTGGTGATAATTTTTAGAATTATCCCACCCAATTGTATGGTTAGTTAGGCATGTATGCTCCGATAAAGCTGAATTTTCCTTTTTGCAAAGGAAAACCGCTTTTTGGTGCTCTTTCAACCGTGTACCAAACTGACGTTTGGTCTGTCCGATGTATTCGTTGTCACAGTCATTGCTAGGAATAGAATAACTGGCATCGGTTCGTTGTTCTTTCGTGACAGGATCCTTAGGTTTGGCGAAAATATGCCCCAAAGTCTGAAAAGGTTTTTGAGTAACTTAACGTTGTGGCTATTCAAAATTCTCTTGATGGGTTCCGTAACACCCTGTATGTAAGGAATAACAGCAAAACCAGTCGCTGGTTCCCTTTCATCAAGAGCGTTACTATGATCATATAAAAGGACCCCTTGTTGCAGCGTTTAGATCACCCCTGATGACGACACTAATGTCTGAATTTCCATTTCTTTTGAGAAATTTTAGCTTTGGTCAATATACCTTGTATGGTCATAAATCCTTGGTACTGAACCTAGTTCAAAACGTTTAGTCATTTTTTCATGCAATATTGCCTTCTTGAAAATAGTGCCTGAACACGAAAAGCAACAAAGTTCTTAAAAATGGCAGCCAGATTCACATTGCAAGTTTTAATCTTAATTGTTGAATAAAAAAAATCAAGCTTAAAACTTAACATCTTTCTCAATCTGTTTACATACACAATGTTTGCTGCATTGCTGATCTAAGCAGTTTTCAGTGACACACATGTGAACTTAGTTTACATAGGATAAGTTCACCAATGCGTTCTCTGTAGTAGAGTGGTAGAGAGTCAGCTGACCACAATACCACAAGGCCTGAGGTTTCATTTCTCATGGGGGACACATAATTTTAGTCTTTGTCTGACTGCAAACAGTCCCAGCTTTTTGTCGAAGTCCGTATCACGAGTTTAAAAAAGTCAGAGATAAAAAAAAAATTATGTTAGCGTGCCGCGCTGAACTGTGGAAGGGAGGCGCACACAAAGGTGGGTCTTCACTCACAAAACTCTGGGAGTGAGGCCGGAAAAGTAGGGCCCACCTTTTCGTGTACCTCACTCCCAGAGTTTTTCGCCCATATTTTTTCTTGTGCAAGAGATCTTGCCTCAAAGCAGGCAAAGCAGGCTGCTACTATCGCATTTGTTTTGCTCCGTTTTCACAACTGCTTGCCTGACCCGACCGAAACATGCTTCCTCATTTTGCTCCACTGCTACCATCGTGCCTTTTGTTTTATTTTGCTCTGCTGTATTAACTAAATGCCTGGAACAGGCTAAGAGTGTGGTAGTTGGGAGAAACAATGTAAGCACCATGGAAATGAATTTTCTTGAGAAAAAAATTTTGTGGTGTTCTGCCAAAGGAAAACCATTGTAGAAAGTTCTGCTATAGGGTCTTATTCCAACCAACTTGATACCACAAAGAAGAAGAAAATTTAACATCCGTTAGCATAAATTACATATATACCTCTTACTAGTCGTAAAGAATGTAAGTATGCCCATTCAAAAGGTCATAGTAAGTCAACATATAATAAACAATGCAGGGAAATCCAGAGAATTTGTATGTCTGCGTAAATGATACTACAACTTCTGTGCAATAATAGTCATATTCCTGAGAATTCTTATTTGAGTATGGATCACATGCTTCCTTTTTAGTGTGGGAAAAGACTGATACAAAGCTTTCAATTGACAAATTTACAGTATGGGTGGGAACTGGATCCAAAATCAAGAACCCTTAGGTTTAAGAATAAAGCTCATGGTAACATCTTGCTCCCGAACCTGTGAAATGTAGTTGGTCCCGGAGTATATTTGAATTTTTATTAATTTTATTAATTAAAGTAAATTCGTTCAGCTTTTTATCTACCTTTCTTTTTTTTTCTTCTCTAGTCGATTGGTGACATTTCAATAGTGGAAGCAGCCAGGAATGGTTACACTGACACTGTTCGGCTACTTGTAGAGAAAGGCGCTGATGTCAACCAAAGTGGGAGCATGGTAGGTTTTAAGCTTAACTGTAATGATGAAATAGTTTTTTGTCACCGTTTTTGTCACTGTTTTCTGAAGACAGATAACAGTGTTGTTACTGTTTTGTGAAATTCTGTAATATATTCTGGAAATCATGCTTTTAGACCACAGTGACTCAAAGAATCTGTTTATTTCTTTTAAAGTTATATTTCAAAGAGCACTCGAGAGTCCTTCCATTTGGCGCCTGTTTGAAACAAAGAGAACTAAGTTGACTGATTTATTCTGTGGTAACAGACATTTGTTTTCAGTTAAAACGGGTTAGATAACAACAGTAATTACTCTCAAACATACTCTTTAAGTCTCATTCTCCACTTTTGTGTATGAAGTTTTAAAATATTGGGTTGCTTTTATTTGAAGTCTTCTTGTGAATAACTCTAACATCCTTATAAAATCTAGGCATATCCATGATTTGTTATTTTATGGTGTAAGCTAAATGATCATGTTTTTCAGGTATAAAGTTATTTCAGCTTTTATCATAATTAATTAGCGTAATATTTCTTATCCCCAAGGAAGAATCCTTAGTAAGTATCCTGAACTGTGGATCATGTGGCAGAGACAGAAGCCATGTCATGAGGGTCACCCTGTTATTTCATTCACGTTGCCCCTTTTTTTTTAGCTTTACTTAAAAAAGTGCCAGATTCGTTGTTTAGAAGCGCAAAACGTACACATGTTTGTGTATTGGACATGCGCACATGTATTCACCATGCTTGAATCGTTTATTAGATGTTACAGCCAGATTTACAAACGAAATCTTCTGTTGAACGATGCATTTAGGAAATATCAACTCCTAGATATAATATTTATTGTCTCAAAGAATAGTCCAAACGTTGCAGAGCGTTACTTGGAATCAGCTAGTAAAATTTTATTTTCGAGCCTTAGTGAGTCCTATCACGTTTGGAAATCAAACTATCGTTAACTCTACACCTTTTTCTGTCAACTTAAAGAATTAGATGTCCACTTATTTCCAAATTGAGTATTGTTAAGTATGAATCCATGGGATTTCAGTGGCGAACTGTTGCTCAAAGTAATACCCATTCTGACATTATATTAAAAAAAAACCTGTAAAGTGTAGTCGTCTCAAAGGCAGATTCAACCTTGTATCCTTATGTTAGTCATAAAAGAAGATGATATGCACTTTATATATTACTGTACTTGGTTATTGTGTTTCTTCTTTCCTAGATTTCAAAGGTCACTAAACTCATTTTGGCAGCAAGGAAAGGCCAAACAGATATTGTTTGGTTAGTTTTAAAGGAGGCTATTGACCAGAACAAAACTGTAAATTGGGTACGTTAATAGCTTATTGTATTAGTTATGTAGGGTTTAGTGAACATCTTATGGCTGTTCATGTAATACTCCTTCTTACCTTATGCTTAAAAAAAGCTGCAGAGTGTAGTAGTCTCAACCATATATCCTTGCGTCGATCATTAAAGAAGGGAATATGTTCTTTATATATTACTGTACATTTCTCATTGTGTTTTTTTTCTTAGTTTTGTGAGCACTCTCCACTCACTGCAGCTGCAAGAAACGGTCACCCTGATATTGTTCGGTTGCTCATAGAGAACAGAGCTGATGTCAACAAAGGAGAATGGGTACGTTAGAAGTATAAATGGTAGATGTTATCTAAAGTTTCCTTACGTTTGGGAATCTAACTTTCGTTAACTCTAAAGCTTATTTTGTCGCTTGAAAAGTAAAATGTCCCTTATTTTCCGAATCGAATGTTGCTTAGCTTATTTAGTTTTCATTTAAATATTTTAAGCGCCAAATAGTGTACTCTTTGATCGAACCGGAAATGAATAACTCGCGGTTAAATTGGACGGGAACTTTGCACCGACAAAAGCCATGGATCAAAAGTAAGGCAGAAAATATTTGGAGACCATAGTTTTATTCAAAGAAGGGCTGAATTTGGGCAAAACTTGTGAATGCCTTGTTTTTTAGATGCGTGCAACAGATTTACTATTATTATATAATCGTTGTTTACAAGACTTTCCGGCCAGATAATTGCTTAGCGATGTGTTGATAACTTTTAAAAGGAGAAGGATTTTGAAACATATTCTTCTATTCAACAATCGCATTTGTTTTGCTCCGTTTTGTCAACTACTTGCCTAACCTGAGCGAAACATGCTTCATCATTTTTGCTCCACTGCTACCATCGTGCCTTTCGTTTTATTTTGCTCTGTTGTACCAACTAAATGCCTGGAACAAGCTAAGAGTGTGATAGTTAGAAGGAACATTGTAACCACCATGGAGGTGAATTTTCTTGAGAAGGACTGAATTTTGTCGTATTATGCGAAACGAGAACCGTAGAAAAAATTTCTGCTAAGGGGTCTTATTCCCACCAACTTGATACCACTAAGAAGAAGAATATTTAACATCAGTTACCATAAATTTCATATATACCACTTACTGGTCGTGGAGAAAGAAGTATACCCATTCAGAAGGTCGTAATAAATTATCATATAATAAAAAATGTAGGGAAATACAGAGGATTTGTATGTCTGCGTAAATGATATTACAACTTCTGTGCAGTAATAGTTATATTCTTGAGAATGTTTATTTGACTTTGGATCACATGCTTCCTTTTTAGTGTGGGGAGAGACTGATACGAAGCTATCAATTGACAAATTTACAATATGGGTGGGAACTGGATCCAAAATCAAGAACCTCTAGATTTTAGATTTCCACACAATAATACCCATGTCCAACTCAACCCTCGCTCCTGAACCTGTGAAGTGTAGTTGGTTCCGGTGTAAATTTGAATTTTTATTAATTTTATTCATTAAAGGTTCAGCTTTTTATCTACTTTTCTTTTTTCCCTATCCAGTCGATTGGTGACATTTCAATAGTTGGAGCAGCCAGGAATGATTACACTGACACTGTTCATCTACTTGTAAAGAAAGGAGCTGATGTCAACCAAAGTGGGAGCATGGTAGGTTTTAAGCTTAACTGTGTTTATGAAATAGTTTTTTGTCACAATTTTGAATTTAGATTTCTGAAGACAGATAACAGTGTGGTTACTGTTTTGTCAAATTCTGTAATATATTCTGGAAATCATGCTTTTAGACCACAGTGACTCACAGAATCTGTTATATTTCTTTTAAATTAATAGTTCAAAGAGCACTTGAGAGTCCTTCCATTTGGCGCTTGTTTGAAACAAAGAGAACTAAGTTGACCGATATATTCTGTGGTAACAGACACTTGTTTTCAGTTTAAAGAGATTAGATGACAACAGTAATTACTCTAAAACATACTCTTAAAGTTTCCTTCTCCGCTTTTGGGCCTGAAGTTTTGAAATATTCGGATTGCTTTTAATTGAAATCTTCTTGTGAATAACCCTAACACCCTAATAAAACATAGGCATATTCATGATTTGTAATTTTATGGTCTAGGCTAAATGACCATGTTTTATACTTTAAAGAAATATCATCAACTAGAAATAATATTTTCTGTCTCAAGGAATACTTTAAACGTTGAAGAGCGTTACTTGAAATCAGCAAGTACAATTTTATTTTCCAGCCTTACTGAGTCCTATCACGTTTGGAAATCAAACTCTTAACCTTTTTTTGTCACTTGAAAAGTTAGATGCCCATTTTTTCCAAATTGAGAACTATTTAGTTTATTTAGTTTTCATTTAAATTTGTAAGCTCCAAAAAGTGTATTTCTATCGGACCCAAGCCGAAAACCATCGTAAAAGGTCTGAAACTCGGGGTTAAACAGGAAGGCATCTTTCCATGGACAGCTTCATTCTTAGTGCCCATTCTAACCATTAAAATGAATTCATATGATTTTCTGAACTGTTGTAAAAGGTAAAACTCCTTCTGACCTTATGCTTGAAGAACGCCTGCACAGTGTCGTCTTCCCAAAAGCGGATTATACCATATATCCTTAAGTTGGTCATAACAGAAGAGAAAAGGCGCTTTATGTATTACTGTACTTTTTTATTGTGTTTTTTCTTTTCAATATTTTAAAGGGCCTTCCTCTCACTGAGGCTGTTAAGAACGGTCACACTAATATTGTAAGGTTGCTCATAGAGAACGGAGCTGATGTCAACAAAGGAGGATTGGTACGTTAGAAGTATAAATGGTATATGTTATGTAGTGTTTAGTCAAAGTTTTAAAGTCAGATATTTTATGGCTATTCAAATTTTGAGAAATTGAGAGCTATTTCTGTTTCTTTCTCGTTGTTTCTTTCGTAATGTTACAGTGTCACCCTAGTCATAAGATGATATTCTCGCAAGCTACAAAGAAACTTAAATATAGAGCAAGGCAGACTGGCCAGAAAATATTCCGAGACTAAAGCTATATTCAAGGAAGGGCTAAATTTATGTAGAAGATGAAAGTTTATGAATGTCTTGCATTTACGAGACGCGCGTAACAGATTCACTACGCTTGAATCGCTTTTTTAGCTCTCATTTTAATCTCCATAAAGTGTATCTCAGTGAGACCAGAATTGAAAAACCATCTTCATAAAAATTTTAAAATCGTGGCTAAACTGGGCATAGACAGAAGTCAGATTTTTTAAAAAATGCCTCTATTTAACAATACTTTTAGGACATAAACACTTATATTTAGATTTGCAAAACCACTTTTAAGTTCACTTTTCATTTTCCAGCCATAATTCTCATCACTTTTAGGAATTATATTATCGTTGATTCCAAAGCTAATTTTTTTACTCTGATATTTGGATGCCTATGATTTCCGAAACGAGTATTATTTAGTTTACATAGTTTTCATTTAGATTTTTAAGCTCCAAAAAGGTATCTCGATCGGACCGGAACTAAGAACGATTTTTAAAGGTTTGAAACTCGTACTTAAGCAGAAAGAGACCTTTGCATAGACAGTTACCATGTCTATGGTGAGGGGAGTCATTGTGTTGCTTCATTCTTAGTGCTCCTTTAAATGATTTGATGAACTGTTGTACAAGGTAATACTCCTTCTGACCTTACACTAAAAAAAAGCTTGCACAGCGTGGTCTTCCCAAAAGCAGATTCAACCATATAACCATACAGAAGAGAAAATGCGCTTTATGTATTATTGTACTTTCTCATTGAATTTTTTCTTTCCAATATTTTGAAGGACACTCCACTCACTGAAGCTGCAATGAACGGTCACGTTTTTATTGTAAGGTTGCTTATAGAGAATGGAGCTGATGTCAACAAAGGAGGATTGGTACGTTAGAATTATAAATGGTATATGTTATGTAAAGTTTGAAAGTCAAATATCTCATGGCTGTTCAAAGTTCTTTTGTTGTTGAGCAAAACGGCGTTGCAAGAAGTTGCGGGCTCTTTCCATTTCTTTCTGGTTGTTTCTGTGGAAGCGTTATTGTGCCACCCCAGTCATGAGATGATATGCTTGCGGGCTACTAGGGAACTTGGGTAGAAAGCAAAGGATACCTGACCAAAAAATATTTTGAGACCATGGCTTTATTCAAGAAAGGGCTTAATTTCTTTAGGGGCGCAAAATATATGAATGTCACGCGTTCATGAGACGCACGTATGAGATTCATCATTCTTGAATCGCTGTTTACTAGACTTAACGACCAAAAAATTGCCTCGCGATATATTGAAAGTTTTTGAAAGGAGAAGGATTTTTTTTAACAAATTTCTCTACTTGGCAGTACTTCTAAGAAACGAACACTTATATTTAGCATTACTAAAACTACTGTAAAATCAGGTTTCATTTTCCAGCCATAATTCGTATTACGTTTAAAATTTGGGAATCGAACTATCGTTAACTCTAAAGCTAATTTTCTCGCGTCCTCTTTTTTCCAAAATCGAGTATTACTTAGTTTATTTAGTTTTCATGTAAATAATTTAAGCGCCAAATAGTGTACTCCAATCGGACCGGAAATGAAAAACTCGCGGTTTTACTGATCAGGAACTTTGCATCGACCGAAGCCATGAATAAAAAGCAAGGCAAACCTGGTCAGAAATATTTGGAGACCATATTTTTATTCAAAAAAGGGCTAAATTTGTTAAGAAGTGCAAAACTTGTGAGTTCCTTAATTTTTAAGTTGCGTATAACAGATTCACCCTGATTATTTCGTTGTTTCCTGGTCTTTACAGCCAGATTATTGCGTGATAATGTGTTGAAAGTTTGTAAAAGGAGAAGGATTTTAAAACGAGTTTTTCTATTCAACAGTACTTTAGAGAAACGAAGACTTATATTTAAAATGATATTTACCGTTGAAAAGCTGCTTCAAGTTCACTTTTCATTTTCTAGCCATCATTAGTATCAGGTTTTCCTAATGAAGTATAATATAATTTTATTACTTGTCATTTAAATTTGCAACCTTAAAAAAATCTCCATCTAACCGGGACTGAAAAACCATCTTTAAAGGTTTATAACTCGCGGGCTCGGCTAAGCTGGAAAGAAGTGGTGTCGATGGTGACGGGGGTCGTCGTGTTACTTCATTCTTTGAGCCCCTTCTAACCATTATTACAAATTCATACGATTTGTTGAATTGTTGTATAAGGTAATATTCCGTCTGACCTTATGCTGAATAAACCTGCAGAGTGTTATCGTCTCTAAAGCAGATTCAACCATAAATCTTTAAGTTGGTCATTACAGAGGAGAAAATTCGCTTTATGTATTACTGTACTTTCTCATCATGTTTTTTCTTTCCAACATTTTTAAGGACACTCCACTCACTGCAGCTGTAAGGAATGGTCACACTGATATTGTAAGGTTGCTTATACAGAACGGAGCTGATGTCAACCAAGGAGGATTGGTACGTCAATAGTATAAATGGTATAAGTTATGCAAAGTTGTTGTACAATTTAATATTTTTAATGGTTTGAAACTGGACAGGAAACTTGCGTAGACAGAAGTCAAGTCAGTGGTAAGGGGGTCATTGAAATGCTTTATTCTTAGTGCTTATTTTAACCATAAGAAGAAATTGATATGATTTGTTGAACTGTTGTACAAGGTAATACTCCTTTTTGAAGTGGTGAATAATGGCTGTAAACATATGAAAATCATATGAGTGTAGTGCGGTTGATAAAACGAATATAGAATCGATCCTCACAGTTATGAACACTACTGAACCAGTGGTTGAAATAAGGCCTGTAAAAATTTCAGGCCAACATAATGACCAGCTCTCAGATGGCTTCTTAGCTCAGTTGGTTGAGAGCTGCACCGGTATCGCAGAGGTCACGGGTTCAAATCCCGTACGGGCCTGAATTTTTTTCAACTACCAGTTCAGTAGTGTTCATAACTGCGGGATCGATTCTTCGTGACTCCTTTTGACCTTACGCTAAAAAAAGGTCGTGCACAGTGTAGCCGTCTTAAAAGCAGATTTAACTATTTATCCTCAGGTCGGTCGTTAAAGAAGAGAAAAATGTGCTTTATATATTACTGTACTTTCTCATTGTGTTTTTTCTTTCCAATATTTTGAAGGACACTCCACTCACTGAAGCTGTAGCGAACGGTCACACTGATATTGTAAGGTTGCTCATAAAGAACGGAGCTAATGTCAACCAAGGAGGATTGGTACGTTAATAGTATAGATGAATTATGTTATGTAAAGTTTGGTCAGAGTTTGATAGTCAAATATTTTATAGCTGTTAAATTTTTTTATGCTGTTGAGCAAAACGTTTCAAGAAATTGGAAGCTTTTTTATTTCTTTCTCGTTGTTTCTTTCGTAATGTTACAGAACCACCCCAGTTTTAAGATAATATTCTTGCCAGCCACTAGGAAACTTGGATATAAAGCAAGGCAAACCTGGCCGGGAAATATTTCGAGACCATAGTTTTATTCAAAGAAGGGATAAATATGTTTTGTAGCGCAACACTTATGAATGTCTTGCGCATATGAGACGCGCGCAAGAGATTCACCGTAGTTTAATCGCTTTTTTAGCTCTCATTTTAAGCTCCAAAAAGAGTATCTCTATGAGAGCGGAACTGAAAAGCATCTGAGGAGGTTTGAAACTCGCAGTGAAACACGAAGGAACTTAGCATTAACAGAAGCTATGTCAGTAATGAGGAGGGCCATTGTGTTGCTTCATTCATAGTACCCCTTCTAACCATTAAGATGAATTCACATGATTTGCTGAAATGTTGTACAAAGCAATATTTTTGGGGGTTTGAAACTCGCTGCTAAACTGGACAGGAACTTTGCAAAGACAAAAGTAATGTCAATGGTGAGGGGGGTCATTGTGTTGCTTCATTCTTAGTGCCCTTACTAACCATTAGTATGAACTCGTATGATTTGGTGAATAAAGTAATGCTCCTTCTTACTTACACTAAAAACCACTTGCGCAGTATAGACATCCCAAAAGCAGATTTAACCGTAAATCGTTTGGTTGGTCATTAAATGAGAGAAAATGCACTTTATATATGACTGTTCTTTTTTTTTTTTTTTTTGTTTTTTTTTGTTTTTTTTTTCTTTTCTAGAATCTTAAACATAATCCACTCACTGCAGCTATAAGTTATGGTCACACTGATATTGTAAGGTTGCTCATAGAGAACGGAGCTGATGTCGACCAAGAAGGAGGGGTACGTTAGAAGCATAAATTGTACATGTTATAAAGAGTAAAGTCCGAGTTTGAAAGTCAAATATTTATGGCTGTTTAAAGTTTTTTTTCGCTGTTGAGCAAAACGTTGCAAGAAGTAGCGAGCTCTTTCCATTTTTTTCTGGTTATTTCTTTCGAAGTGTTATAGTGCTACCCCAGTCAAAAGATGTCATAGCATGATATGCTTGCGGCCTACTTTTAAACTTGGATAGAAAGCAAGGCAAACCTGGCCAGATAATATTTTGAGACCAAAGTTTTATTCAAAAAAGGGCTAAATTTCTTTAGGGGTGTAAAACATATGAATGTCATGCGTTCATGAGACGCCCGTATGAGATTCATCATGATTGGATCGTTGCTTATTAGACTTTACGACCAGAAAATTGCGTGGTGATGAATTGAAAGATTTTAAAAGGAGGAGGAGTTTTTATGAAGTTTCTTGATTGAACAGTGGTTTTAGGAAATGAACACTTATATTTAGCATTAAAAAAACTACTTTGAGTTGAGGTTTCATTTTCCAGCCATAATTCGTAGCACATTTAAAATTTGGGAATCAAACTATCGTTAACTTTAAAGCTAATTTTCTCGCTTGAAAAGTAAAATATCAGTTTTTCCGGAATCGAGTATTACTTTATTTAGTTTTCATTTAAATATTGCAAGCGCCAAATAGTGTACTCCAGTCGGACCGGAAATGAAAAACTCCCGGTTTAATTGGACGAGAACTTTGCATCGACAGAAGCTATGGATAAAAAGCAAGACAAACCTGGTCAGAAAATATTTGGAGATCACATAGTTTTATTCAAGAAGGGTTAAATTTGTGCACAACTTGTGCATGACTTTTTAGATGTGTGGAAGAGATTCACCATGATGAAATCTTTGTGTACTGGACTTTACGGCCAGATAATTGCGTGTGAAGTGTTGAAAATTTGTAAAAGGAGAAGAAGTTTGAAACGAGTTGTTCTATTCAACCATACTTTTAGGAAACGAAGACTTATATTTCAAATGATATTTATCGCTGAAAAGCTGCTTCAATTCTTATCACGTTTGAGAATTAAATTATCGTTGATTCCAAAGCTAATTTTGTCGCCTGAAAAGTTAGATGCCCATTATTTCCGAAACGAGTATTATTTAATTTATGTAGTTTTTATTTGTAAGTTCCAAAAAGCGTATCTCCATTGGACCCGAGCTGAAAACCATCTTAAAAGGTTTAAAACTCGTGAATAAAACAGGGAGGCATCATTGCATAGATAGTAGCCATGTTTGTGGTGAGGGGTCATTTTGTTGCTTCATTCTTAGTGCCCATACAAACCATTACTATGAATTCATGTGATTTGGTGAACTGTTGTACAAGATAATACTCATTCTGACCTTACACTTAAAAACACTTGCATAGTGTAGTCGTCCCTAAAGCAAATTTAACCATAAATCGATTAGTTGGTCATTAAATGAGAGAAAATGCACTTTATGTATTACTGTAATTTTTCATTGTTTTTTCTCACCTATATTTTGAAGGACACTTCACTCGATGTGGCTGTAAAGAATGGTCACACAGATATTGTGAGGTTGCTTATAGAAAACGGAGCTGATGTCAATAAAGGAGGAGGGGTAGGTTAGAAGCATAAACTGCATAAATATTTGGAGACCATAGTTGTATTCAAAAAGGGGCTGAATTTGTTAAGAAGTGCAAACGAAAGTTTTTTTCGCTGTTGAGCAAAACGTTGAAAGAGGTAGCGAGCTCTTTCCATTTCTTTCTGGTCATTTCTTTCGAAGCGTTATAGTGACACTCCAGTCATAAGATGTCATAACATGGTATGCTTGCGGGCCACTAGAAAACTTGCATAGAAAGCAAGGCAAACCTGGCCAGGAATTCTTTTGAGACCAAAGCTTTATTCAAAGGAGGGCTGAATTTCTTTGAGTGCGCAAAACATACGAATGTTATGCGTTTAGGAGACTACATTTTTTGAGATTCACCATGCTTGCCTCGTTGTTTTCTAGACTTAACGACCACAAAATTTCGTGGCAATCTACTGAAAGTTTAAAATTTGGGAATCGAACTATCGTTCACCCTTGAGCTAGTTTTGTCGCTTAAAAATTAAAATGTCCGTTTTTTTCGGAATCGAGTATTACTTAGTTTACTTAGTTTTCAGCGCTAAAAAGTGTACTCCAATCGGACTGGTAATAAATAATTTGTGGTTAAACTGGAATAGTACTTTGCATCGACAGAAGCCATGGATAAAAAGCAAGACAAACCCGGTCAGAAAATATTCGGAGACCACACTTTTATTCAAAAAAGGGCTAAATATATTAAGAAGTGCTGAAGTTCTGAATTCCTTGGTTTTTTCAGATGTGTGTGACAGATTCACCATGATTAAATCGTTATTTACTGCACTTTACTGTTAGATAATTCCGTGGTGATGTGTTGGAAATTTGTAAAAGGAGAAGGACTTTTAAAGCGATATTTACCGTTGAAAAGCTGCTCCAAGTCTTTTCAATCGTTCAATCGTGTCTAAAGTAGATTTAACCATACATCGTTATGTTAGTCGTTCCTCATTGTGTTTTTTCTCCTCTACTTTTGGGCGCAGATTCTACTTACTGAAGCTGTGAGGAAAGGTCACACTGATATTGTGAGGTTGTTCATAGAGAACGGAGCTGATGTCAACCAAGGAGGAGGGGTACGTTAGAAGCATAAATTGTACATGTTATGAAGAGTTAAGTCAGAGTTTGAAAGTCAAATATTTTATGGCTGTTCAAAGTTTTTCGCTGTTGAGTAAAACGTTGCAAGAAGTTGGGAACTCTTTGTATGTCTTTCTTGTTGTTTCCGTCGTAAAGTTGTAGTGCCACCCTAGTCGTAAGACGTTATTCTTGCGGGCTACCAGGAAACTGGGATAGAAAGCAAGGCAAACCAGGCCAGAATATATTTTGAGATCAAGGCTTTATTCAGGAAAGGACCTAATTTCTTTAAGGGCGCAAAACATACGAATGTCATGCGTTTATGAGACGTACGGCTGAGACGTATAAGATTTACCATGCTTGAATCGTTGTTTACTAGACGTTACGACCAGAAAATTGGGTGGGGATGTATTGAAAGTTTTTTAAAGAAGGAGGAATTTTTAAGAAGTTTCTTGATTGAACAGTAGTTTTAGGAAATGAACACTTACATTTAACATTAAAAAAACTACTTTAAGTTGAGGTTTTTTTTTTCCAGCCATAATTCGTATTACGCTTAAAAATTGGGAACTGAACAATCATTAAACTCCAAATCTAATTTTTGTCGTTTGAAAAGTAAGATGTCCGTTTTTATCCGAATCGAGTATTACTTGGCGTATTTAGTTTTCATTCAAACATTTTAATCGCTAAATAGTGTACTCCAACCGGACCGGAAATGAAAAACTCGCGGTTCAACTGGACAAGAACTTTGCTTGGACAGAAGCCACGAATAAAAAACATGACAAACCTGGTCAGAAAATATTTGGACACCACAGTTTTCCTTAAAAGAGGGCAAAATCTGTTAAGAAGTGCAAAAATTGTGAACTCCTTGACTTTTTAGATCCGTGTAACAGATTAATATCATAATATCAAAAACATTTGAGTTATTGTAGAAAATATATAACAGTTATAGAAGAGAACGGAGCTGATGTCAATCTAGGAGGAGGGGTCTGTTAGAAGCTTAAATTGTACATCTTATAAGGGGTTAAGTCAGAGTTTGGAAGTCAAACATTTATGGCTGTTTTAAGTTTTTTTCGCTGTTGAGCAAAACGTTGAAAGAGGTAGCGAGCTCTTTCCATTTCTTTCTGGTCATTTCTTTCGAAGCGTTATAGTGACACTCCAGTCATAAGATGTCATAACATGGTATGCTTGCGGGCCACTAGGAAACTTGCATAGAAAGCAAGGCAAACCTGGCCAGAAATTCTTTTGAGACCAAAGCTTTATTCAAAGGAGGGCTGAATTTCTTTGAGTGCGCTAAACATACGAATGTTATGCGTTTAGGAGACTACATTTTTTGAGATTCACCATACTTTCCTCGTTGTTTTCTAGACTTAACGACCACAAAATTTCGTGGCAATCTACTGAAAGTTTAAAATTTGGGAATCGAACTATCGTTAACCCTGAAGCTAATTTTTTCGTTTAAAAATTAAAATGTCCGTTTTTTTCGGAATCGAGTATTACTTAGTTTACTTAGTTTTCAGCGCTAAAAAGTGTACTCCAATCGGACAGGTAATAAATAATTTGTGGTTAAACTGGAAGAGTACCTTGCATCGACAGAAGCCATGGATAAAAAGCAAGACAAACCCGATCAGAAAATATTCGGAGACCACACTTTTATTCAAAAAAGGGCTAAATATATTAAGAAGTGCTGAAGTTATGAATTCCTTGGTTTTCTCAGATATGTGTGACAGATTCACCATGATTAAATCGTTATTTACTGCACTTTACTGTTAGATAATTCCGTGGTGATGTGTTGGAAATTTGTAAAAGGAGAAGGACTTTTAAAGCGATATTTACCGTTGAAAAGCTGCTCCAAGACTTTTCAATCGTTCAATCGTGTCTAAAGTAGATTTAACCATACATCGTTACGTTAGTCGTTCCTCATTGTGTTTTTTCTTCTCTACTTTTGGGCGCAGAATCTACTTACTGAAGCTGTGAGGAAAGGTCACACTGATATTGTGAGGTTGTTCATAGAGAACGGAGCTGATGTCACCCAAGGAGGAGGGGTACGTTAGAAGCATAAATTGTACATGTTATGAAGAGTTAAGTCAGAGTTTGAAAGTCAAATATTTTATGGCTGTTCAAAGTTTTTCGCTGTTGAGCAAAACGTTGCAAGAAGTTGGGAACTCCTTGTATTTCTTTCTTGTTGTTTCCGTCGTAAAGTTGTAGTGCCACCCTAGTCGTAAGACGATGTGCTTGCAGGCTACCAGGAAACTGGGATAGAAAGCAAGGCAAACCAGGCCAGAATATATTTTGAGATCAAGGCTTTATTCAGGAAAGGACCTAATTTCTTTAAGGGCGCAAAACATACGAATGTCATGCGTTTATGAGACGTACGGCTGAGACGTATAAGATTTACCATGCTGGAATCGTTGTTTACTAGACGTTACGACCAGAAAATTGGGTGGGGATGTATTGAAAGTTTTTTAAAGAAGGAGGAATTTTTAAGAAGTTTCTTGATTGAACAGTAGTTTTAGGAAATGAACACTTACATTTAACATTAAAAAAACTACTTTAAGTTGAGGTTTTTTTTTTCCAGCCATAATTCGTATTACGCTTAAAAATTGGGAACTGAACAATCATTAAACTCCAAATCTAATTTTTGTCGTTTGAAAAGTAAGATGTCCGTTTTTATCCGAATCGAGTATTACTTGGCGTATTTAGTTTTCATTCAAACATTTTAATCGCTAAATAGTGTACTCCAACCGGACCGGAAATGAAAAACTCGCGGTTCAACTGGACAAGAACTTTGCTTGGACAGAAGCCACGAATAAAAAACATGACAAACCTGGTCAGAAAATATTTGGACACCACAGTTTTCCTTAAAAGAGGGCAAAATCTGTTAAGAAGTGCAAAAATTGTGAACTCCTTGACTTTTTAGATCCGCGTAACAGATTAATATCATAATATCAAAAACATTTGAGTTATTGTAGAAAATATATAACAGTTATAGAAGAGAACGGAGCTGATGTTAATCTAGGAGGAGGGGTCCGTTAGAAGCTTAAATTGTACATCTTATAAGGGGTTAAGTCAGAGTTTGGAAGTCAAACATTTATGGCTGTTTTAAGTTTTTTTCGCTGTTGAGCAAAACGTTGAAAGAGGTAGCGAGCTCTTTCCATTTCTTTCTGGTCATTTCTTTCGAAGCGTTGTAGTGACACTCCAGTCATAAGATGTCATAACATGGTATGCTTGCGGGCCACTAGGAAACTTGCATAGAAAGCAAGGCAAACCTGGCCAGAAATTCTTTTGAGACCAAAGCTTTATTCAAAGGAGGGCTGAATTTCTTTGAGTGCGCTAAACATACGAATGTTATGCGTTTAGGAGACTACGTTTTTTAAGATTCACCACGCTTTCCTCGTTGTTTTCTAGACTTAACGACCACAAAATTTCGTGGCAATCTACTGAAAGTTTAAAATTTGGGAATCGAACTTTCGTTAACCCTGAAGCCAATTTTGTCGTTTAAAAATTAAAATGTCGGTTTTTTTCGGAATCGAGTATTACTTAGTTTACTTAGTTTTCAGTGCTAAAAAGTGTACTCCAATCGGACAGGTAATAAATAATTTGTGGTTAAACTGGAAGAGTACCTTGCATCGACAGAAGCCATGGATAAAAAGCAAGACAAACCCGGTCAGAAAATATTCGGAGACCACACTTTTATTCAAAAAAGGGCTAAATATATTAAGAAGTGCTGAAGTTCTGAATTCCTTGGTTTTTTCAGATGTGTGTGACAGATTCACCATGATTAAATCGTTATTTACTGCACTTTACTGTTAGATAATTCCGTGGTGATGTGTTGGAAATTTGTAAAAGGAGAAGGACTTTTAAAGCGATATTTACCGTTGAAAAGCTGCTCCAAGTCTTTTCAATCGTTCAATCGTGTCTAAAGTAGATTTAACCATACATCGTTATGTTAGTCGTTCCTCATTGTGTTTTTTCTCCTCTACTTTTAGGTGTGTATTATAATTATTGGATCTGTGGGGATAGGTCGCTCTATTTTAGCGAGGTCATTCATAAAGAACAGAACTGATGTCAAGCAAGGAGGAGTGGTACGTTAGAAGCATAAATTGTACATGTTATGAAGAGTTAAGTCAGAGTTTGAAAGTCAAATATTTTATGGCTGTTCAAAGTTTTTTGCTGTTGAGCAAAACGTTGCAAGAAGTTGGGAACTCTTTGTATTTCTTTCTTGTTGTTTCTGTCGTAAAGTTGTAGTGCCACCCTAGTCGTAAGACGTTATGCCTGCAGGCTACCAGGAAACTGGGATAGAAAGCAAGGCAAACAAGGCCAGAATATATTTTGAGATCAAGGCTTTATTCAGGAAAGGGTCTAATTTCTTTAAGGGCGCAAAACATATGAATGTCATGCGTTTATGAGACGTACGGCTGAGGCGTATAAGATTTACCATGCTTGAATCGTTGTTTACTAGACTTTACGACCAGAAAATTGCGTGGTGATGTATTGAAAGTTTTTAAAAGGAGGAGGAGTTTTTAAGAAGTTTCTTGATTGAATAGTAGTTTTAGGAAATAAACACTTACATTTAGCGTGAAAAAAGTACTTTAAGTTGAGGTTTTTTTTTTTAAGCCATAATTCGTATTACGCCTAAAATTTGGGAATTGAACAATCATTTAACTCCAAAGCTAATTTTTGTCGTTTGAAAAGTAAGATTTTCGGGTTTTATCCAAATCGAGTATTACTTAGTGTATTTAGCTTTCATTTAAACATTTTAAGCGCCAAATAATGTACTCCAATCGGACCGGAAATGATAAAACTCGCGGTTTAACTGGACAAGAACTTTGCTTGGACAGAAGCCACGAATAAAAAACACGACAAACCTGGGTGGAAAATATTTGGAGAGCACAGTTTTCTTTAAAAGAGGGCAATATTTGTTAAGAAGTGCAAAACTTGTGAATTCCTTGACTTTTTAGATGCGTGTAACAGATTAATATCATAATATCAAAAACATTGGAGTTATTAAAGAAAATATATAACAGTTATAGAAGAGAACGGAGTGATGTCAATTCAGGAGGAGGAGTCCGTTAGAAGCAGAAATTTTACATCTTATAAGGGGTTAAGTCAGAGTTAAGAAGTCAAACATTTATGGCTGTTTTAAGTTTTTTTCGCTGTTGAGCAAAGCGTTCCAAGAAGTAGCGAGCTCTTTCCATTTCTTTCTGGTTATTTCTTTCGAAGCGTTATAGTGCCACCCCAGTCATAAGATGTCATAACATGATATGCTTGCGGGCCACTAGGAAACTTGTATAGAAAGCAAGGCAAACCTGACCAGGAATTATTTTGAGACCAAGGCTTTATTCAAAGGAGGGCTGAATTTCTTTGGGTGCGCAAAACATACGAATGTTATGCGTTTAGGAGACTACTTTTTTCGAGATTCACCATGCGAACTATCGTGAACCCTTAAGCTAATTTTGTCGCTTGAAAATTAATTTAATAATAATAATTTAATAAATTAATAATTGGGAATCTAGTATTACTTACTTTACTTAGTAATCGGAATGGTAATAAATAATTCGTGGTTAAATTGGAAGAGAACTTTGCATCGACAGAAGCCATGGATAAAAAGCAAGACAAATCTGGTCAGAAAATATTCGGAGACCATACTTTAATTCAAAAAAGGGCTAAATTTATTAAGAAGTGCTGAAGTTGTGAATTCCCTGGTTTTTTCAGATGCTTGTGACAGATTCACCATGATTAAATCGTTATTTACTGCACTTTACTGTTAGATAATTGCGTGGTGATGTGTTGGAAATTTGTAAAAGGAGAAGGATTTTTAAAACGATATTTACCGTTGAAAAGCTGCTCCAAGTTTACTTTTCAATCGTTCAATCGTGTCTAAAGTAGATTTAACCATACATTGTTATAATTCAATTTCTCTAGTTTTCATTTAAATATGGAACCTTCAAAAAGTGTATCTCCATCTAACCGAAACTGACACTTTTTTTGGATGGTTTTCGTCACCATTTATTCCTATCGTCGTAGAATTACGGGTACGTTAGAAGGATAAATTATACATGTTATAAAGAGTTAAGTCAGAGTTTGAAAGTCAAATATTTTATGGCTGTTCAAAGTTTTTCGCTGTTAGTTGTTTCTTTCGAAGCGTTATAGTGCCACCCCAGAAGAAGGAGAAGGATTTTGAAACGAAAGCCTGCAGAGTGTAATCGTGTTTTGAAACGAAAACCATGTTAAAAATCTATATGATTTGGTAAATTAAGGGCTATATGTCATCATATTTCGAATCGAGTTACTTAGTTTATATAGTTTTGATTAAAGTCGTTATAGTCCTTGAAGTGTATCTTAATCGGATCGGAACTGAAAAATCATCTCGTAAGGTTTGAAAGTGTCAATGGTGAAGGGTGCGCAAATACCGTATGGACAGACTTTCCGGGGTGTATTTTGTTCATTCCAAGAGCGGATTTTACCACATAACTTTACTTTTCTTTAGGTCATTAAATAAGGGAAGTTGAGCTTTATATATTACTTTCTCATTGTGTTATTTGTTTCCTAGATTGATTTACCTAAATTTTTATCCATCTCAGTATGTAGTAGCCTCAACTGTATTTTTTTGTGTAGAGTTTAGTCTAAGTGTAAAGGTTAGTGATAGCTCTGTAGCATGTCTTCTAGATTAAGTGATGTACTCCTGCATACAAAATACTCCTGGTGACCTTTTGCTACGAAACACTGTCGAGTGCAGTTTTCTCATGGGGAGATTTGACTGCATTCAATTGCTTCTTTTTACAGAAAATACGTATGCTTTACATCTACATGTGTCTTTTATTTGCGCTGTCTCCAAGACAAGTAATAGTTCAGTTGCTGTTCAGGTGAATGCATTGTTGAATTCAAGAAGTCATTCTTGTGCGTCCAGATAATTGTTTTTAGTTAGCCTCAAAAGAGATATGTAAAAGCTTTATCAGGAAGGTGCTATTCCATTTATGGGGCTAATTAAGATTGTTTTTCTAAGTATCAAATTCGTTGTAGGTTTTCTTATCGTCACTGAGAATCCTATTTCACTTCTGCTAAAAATATGTTGATTTGATGCTAAACACCAGGTGTCTTGAATTCTGGTTAATGTGGCTTAGACAGCAGCTGTGCCATGAGGGTCACAGCGTTGTTTCATATCCGGCGCCTCTACCCACCCAGTAGTAGTTATACATGCAGTGTACTAGTTGTTGGACTGCTGTATAAGGCGATACTCCTCCCTTCTCTTCGTGAATAGTATTTTGTTAAGGTTTCGATTTTAGTTTACTGAAAGTAGATAATAGTTTCGTTAACTTTAGAAAATTCAATGATAAATTCTTGGCATCCTGTTGTGAAGTCAGGATCACTCTGAGAGCCCATTTTTTTCCTCAAACTGACACATGGCAGAGCACTCGGAAGTCATCAGTCCCTTAGCCCCTCGTTATTAGCGCGGCAGGACGAGCGTTTCTCTGCCGCGACAAACCTCCCGCCGACTAGCGTTGCTCAGGGGCTCAAACTTACTCGAGGGCGAGAAACGATCGTACTGAAGGGCTATTAAAGAGGGCTTGTTCGCAGGCTATCATTCCTTTTAGAGCTTGCTGAATTGAGCAGAAGAAGTTGTACTCTATATACTGTGCTATCAGATATGAGATTTCAACGAAAACAGTAATTCGTAAAAATACTTTTAGTCTCATTCCCTTTTACCGTTATTAGCAATTACTGAAAACCACTACATCTATGGGTATAGGTATGGGTTGCTATGTTTTACAGTTATCATATTGTACATTAGGTAGGCCTCGAGATACATCTTTGTTATTTTGTATAGGAAATCGCATTGGGATCATTCTACAAAATAAATCAGATTGTGTCATATACCGATCGCAGTACAAATTGATAGCAGAAAAGACCGTCTTCCCTGATTGTGGTCACTAACAGTGTATTTAATTGAAGAGAAGCCTTGCCTGAGGGTCCTCGATCGTGTTGTTTCGTAAAGAGTACCTTTTTCCACTCAGCAGCATAAATGTAGACCAGCTGGTGAACTATTTTAAAATACAACTCTTGGAGTTGTCTGGCTACAAACCCTATAGATTAGAGTTGGCTAAAGCCAGCACAGATTTCCCGATTTAAATTCCCATAAATTGTAGCCCTTAGAGGAAAATGGTTGAGCTTCAAATATCTCTGTTTCGTTCTATTGTTGTTATTTTGAGAATCATTGCTCTCCAGCTGAAGTAGTAGTTCTTCAAATCCTCTTCCTCTCTCTTCAGAAACTGCCATTGCAAAGCTACATTAATTTTAGCTTCTTGAGTGAGACTGTTCAGTGACCTCATAGGTGCTTTTTAATTACTTTCCTAGTGGACCAGTAAAGAAGAGCACCAACGTAGAAAGTTCGTAGCTGATGATAGGGTATGTTTGGTTGCTCTTCAGAAGAAGTTTAATTTTGTGGTAGAAATTCCGCATTGGTTAATTAACCATATTTACCCTCGCCATTTAACATGGGAAAAACTGTGCGCTCTGGCTTAAGTACTGCCCTGGAGCACAGTTTTTCCCAATACGGACCTTCCAGTTGATTAATAACATTTATTTGTTTATTTGATGTGTGTTAAACATTTGGTGTCAGTGTTTATGCGCTGTGCTAAGCTTGGTCATAGTTCTGAGAGGGTAAAGCAACAACTTACATGCTAAAAATTATGTGTAGCTTTCAGTACATTGACTGACTGTTGTATTATTAGACCCACTTTCAGGGTACTAAACTGTCACTTGAAAGAGAGTTAGATGTACAGGTATGTTTGCAAGCTTTAAAGGTATATTTCTGAAAACATTTCATTAATAATATAAAAAATCAGTCGTAGGAGCGGAGTGATGCGTCAACCCTCACTCTGAAGTCATCTTCAGTTGCACTTCGTGTTGGACGTGTAGTTATTGAATGATATCGATATTGATGACGTTAGAAATACTTTCTTTGCGACAAAACACTCAGTGATGTACCTGCAGCCCAACTTTAATTGAGAGACAGTATCATAAGTTAAGTTCATGTCTGGCAGCTTGTACTTGACTGAAAAAAGAAGACGAAGAAGATCAAAATGGAAAAACACTTTGAACTAGAAAACATTTCGCAAATACTTATTGTAAGGGTGACAATAATAGAGTAATAATAGAGGGGTTCATAAATGTTGAGCTCGGTAGTGAAAGAGGGAAAGTATTTTTTTTGTCGTGAACGTGGAACATAGAAAAATAAGACAAAAATTCAGACGTTTGATTCCTCATGGGAATTTTTATTTTTTCCACGCACGCGAAAAAACGAAAACATCTCTCTCACTCCGATTAAGGGTTAATGCTGTAGTTTCCTTCGCTTTGTCTTTCGCGTTTTTCACCTTTCCTATCGCGTTTCCTTTTCACATAACCCTACTTCAACCTCCTTTCCTTTCAGCAAAGGCTACTGAGTCTTATCAATACAACTATGGCATACTTACACTTCACTTCTTATTTACAGTATCTACTTTTTTCTCTCCTCGTAGTTGAAAGGGAAGAAGACAGCAAATGTGCGTAAAAGGCCAGGAAAGAGGTTAAAAACCCAAACAGAGATGACTAGTCCGAGAGACATCGTTGAAGAAGGCAAATGTGGAAAAGACTCGACAATAGATGTTGAGCTCGGCTTAAACTGTCTACATCTCAGCCCGAAATGTGAACAGTTTTTCGTTATGGTAGAATCGCCTGGCGATTCTTCCATAATGCATCATGATTTTAAACCTATCAACAAACATATGGACAGAGTGACATTAACAGATGTAGGCAAAGCTAAACAAGGGCATTGCGTTGTTGTTGAAATAGCAAAAACTCACCCAAGTAGTGATACTATCATAATTTATGGAAGGAAGATCAATGAAGAAGGATCCAGTTTGGTTGAAGTTTTTCAACTGGCGACTAAAGATCTTAAAGATACTTGGGAGTATGAAGAAATGATAATTAAAAATGTTCAAATTGGTTCAGTTGTCAAATACGTGCAAGTAGGAGATGAATTCCTCTTTCAAGGGAACACGAAACGTCCGCGATGGGTGAGCAGGCTTTTTTGGCATTATATTTTACTTCGATTTGGAATACCTTGCTGTTTTGAAACTTATAATCCCAAAGAAGAGTTTGTGAAACGTTCGAAATGTTCACACAGTGAAGTACTTACAATTTCATTGAGCAGAATTGATCATAGAGGCAATTTTTTTGAAATAACCGCATCATTTTTTGGATCACGGGATTTGAACATTACACATTACAATATCTTTGGAGTACCTTTTGTTGTTTGTTTGCTCAGATTTTGTTGTTTTCGTTGATGTTGTCGTTATAATCTTATCTGGATTCTTAAAAAGGTTTATCATAACATTGTACACTTCAAGGGTGGCTAGGTATTTACTAAATAGTGCTTGTGGTTACAGGATATGGATAGGATTTTCCTGGACTTCAGCTGTACTGATGGCGCTCACAGAAGCATCGGGAATGCTTTTCCTAACTCCAAACTTTTAGCCGAAGATAGTTACCAAGACTGTACACCTAAGGAGACATGCTTCATTACCCTGAAATGTGGTTTGGTTGAAAATGACAGAATTTCAGTCATCACTAAGCTTGGGGAACTTTTGAATCTCAAGCTGAATTGCAGAGAAGATGTTATCCTACCTTTATCTCCTTCTACACTGGAACTAAGTCACGTGGAAGTTAACAAAGATGTTGTGGATGGCGCCGTTGTGGAGATGAGAGAACCACTTCTGATTTCAGGAGTTGACGGTTTAAGTAAGCCGTCTTACCCAGTTCTCGGCGAGGGCCTCAACCTAAGTGAGTACATTGAATTTCTTATATTGTGTGATGTTCAAACTAAATAATCACCTTACCTTCTACATCCTTCAGCAGAATAATGTTTAAACCATAACGATAATAGTTTTTTAATTTTTCCTCACGCACTTTCATCACCATTGGTCTTGCCGAGTTTAGTTGTTCGATATGAATTGATCCTCAAAAAACCGAAAGATGATTATGAACTGGTCGTTAATTCCAATGGTGTGTGTCACTTACGGAGGTTAACCTCCCTGAAGAGCGGATGGCTTGGCAACCACCCACCTGCCAGAGTTTTGTTGCCTGTCAGAAAACCTGAGCTGCATCATTGAAACAGTTTATTTCCTGTTCTTGGTAAAATGTGAAAATTTTATCAAAGGTAACCTAGGGAAGGGAGGCAGATTAATCTCAGATACCCAAGATCACAATTATAAAACGGTAGACAAAGAAAAAAGAGAAAATTTATAAGCCCTAACCATAAAAATAATACCATTAGCCTTGACTATAAGGCTTATGGGCCCCATATGAGGAAATGTTGGCTGCCACAGGGGTATGGAAGCAAAACGGTTTGGTTCGTTTGTATTGTGTCATAAGTCTTCTTTAATTACAAGTAAATGTGTATGGATAAGCAACCAATCCAGGAGTAAAGAAGTATTCCTAGAGGTTTCTTGCCATTAAACACTGGTACTATTTTTTAGAGTTTTAAGAACAGCTTACGCCCATAATGATATTGCAGATGCTTAGCTTTTTTTTATTTCTTTCTACTCAGGAGACGAGTCTAAAGAAACATCAGTCGAAGCGGAGAATCCTGAAACTGATCTTGAGGAAAAAGACGATGAAGATGGAAATGCCTTCGAGTCCCAAGAAATATGAAGTTTAATTATTTGACCGGACACATGAACTGCCTTAACCAAGGAATAAGATAAAATTTCAACATGGAATCGAGTAGTGGAAGTTAAAACTGACGCCAAAAGGCGATATTTTTTAATGCAGATTGCTAAAGATTAGACTTATTGTCAGAGAGCACCATTTTAAGATTAATGAATTAATTGGTGCTGTTTTTCTAGTAGTATTATGTAGATATTTATAGCAAAAATATTATATTTCAGTCATTGCTTAAGTTCCTAGATTGAGCACAACATACAGTAACCAACCTTCGTTGGCTTATCAGTCTATATTGTTTGCCTTTATTCCTTTGGGTACGTTTTTGTTTGACTTCAATGCTTTGGTTTAATATCAAAACTTGCCCTCCTAACGAAACACATGTTAAAGTGAGGCCAGTCTCACCTTAGTCACATGTTTGTAACTTAAGGTTTTATCGGCTCTTTGTGATATTTATCATTGTTCCGGTTTTACAGAACTTAATGGAAAAGGACTCTACCGCACCATAGTTAGTGGGTTTGACCCAACTATTGGGAATTTGTAAATAGATTTGTATAGAGTCTCTATCATCGGCAATAGTCCCTAGCTTATATTTTACGCTTGTACTTGCTGTCAAGTGCACGATGCATAGAGCAGAAACCGAAATTTTCTGGGTCAAGTGTCTGTTTGGAATTTTTAAAGAGGATTTGCTCATCAGTTCTTAAGGTGTATATTTATGTCATTTGTTTGAATATTTCAAGAACGGCATTTTTCCTAAGTTCATTACTAGGGTAAATATTGAAATGACCTGAATGACACGTGAATAGTTTACAAGTTTATTTTACCTTTAATGAGAAAAAAACTTGTTTACAATTTCGAAAACAAAGCAAAATGGAAATGGTAAGCTGTTAACATAAGATTTCGCCAAAATTTGTATGTTTTTAATACTAGGTCAATTTTATGAATAGCAAGTTTTCGAAAAGTTTTCATACATGATGCTATGCCTAATTAAAGATTTAGGTTTAGGTAAATGTGCAAAAGAGGGTGAAATGGCATTTTATTAGAAGTAAGTAAAAATGTAAATAGAATTTATACAATCAGAAGCTTGTAAATTTTATGAATCTTCATGTTCAGTTTTGATGATCCAAATAGGTATTCATATTAGTGGGCCTAGTCTCAATAGATTTATTTGTTTGTGACAATAAAGACATCGAAGTGAATAATGGGCTTGAACAGAATTATCAATCAATTGTTTTAAGGAATTATTTTCGGACTTATTAGTTACAGATGGCAACAAAAATAACTGAAGTCAAATCAGTCCACGAAGCAAGATTAATTCGAGGGTTGAAACTGTAAAAAAAAAACGATCAATGAAAATGTACAACGATGATCAACCAACATTTTTACTTTCTGTGTAAATTTTTCAATATCTGTATGTTATAGTTAGCTTTACCCAGCAAAAGGCATTTATCTGGTTCGCTACTTTAAGCAGGAAACCGATGAACACTCGTGCGGAACTTTGCAGTGTTTGAATACTTGCGTCTACGAATAAATAAATAAAGTCGGTTGAAATCGAGTTGGTGAACGAGAACAGGTGTTTAAACTTAGATCTTAAAGACATAACATGAACAAACGCTACTTTCTGTTTTAAAAACACCATCTTGATTTCTGATTTTCCAACTATGAGAATTAATCCTTGAAAAGCAAATCCAGTTGATAGCAATGAAACAAGTTGGGATCAAAACGTAAACAGTGATGCAAATGATAAGGAACCTAGCAACCACTTTACATGTCATTCCACCACCTGTGCAAAATGTTTGTGGATGGTAATTTAGCTAGTAATGCTATGATTTGCGCTTGCGAGATAAATCCATGCGGTAAAAAAAAAACTCGGTACGTAACTTAGGGCCTGTTTAAATGGAGGTGGGGGACCCAAGGTAGGTGAGGTAACCCGCCTGTCCATATAATTTCTTATTTTATCTTGATCACGTTTCCATGATAGCTGGGGTGATCCGCCTAGGGGTTACCCGGTCTGCCAGGTAGGGCAACGGACACACAAGGAGCGTAAAATGTTCACATTTCGGACTATTTAGCGCTGTAAATCGACCATATTTCAAACTATTCCTTATAGCGTATTAAGTCAACGGTTCCTTGGCTTTTATGAATAAATGCATACGTGTCCGAGAATTCATCTTTGGACGCCTATGTTCCTTGATTACAAGCGCAACAGAAACCTCAAGAAACCTCACCCCAGCAACCCGGGGTTGTAAGATTGTATGTAAACGCGTTTTACTTTTCGACCACGGCTAGGCGGGTTACGTCACATACGTGGGGTTCCCCACCTCCATGTAAACAGGCCTTTACAGTGAGGAACTCGAACATTTGTAATGTATCTCTTTTGGCGACCAAAATAAAGGTTGGGATCTGAATGAACTCATCTTCAAAATTTAAATGCCTGAGGAGTTGCCGAGGAGGATGTTGAAGTTTCGAATTGATCGACCCATCACTAGTTGAGCGCGCACTCTGTTGCTGATAAAGAAGTGATTCAAATGAAGCAAAAAGCTGTGATTCTTTCCTTGTACGTTAAATCTGAAAAAAACATTCCCTGCACTGTTTATATGTGATTGTTACTAAGTACTCTTCACGATGTGCGCGTTATTCGAATATGTCAGTGTCAGAATCTTACGCGACAGTTCACGTCACTTACACAATACAGTTGCGTACTGTTTTAAGAAAATCATTTATAGTGTTTTTCTTTAGGTTTTTGGTGACACCATTTGACGCCAACACGGCGTATTTGCAAAGAAACTATACATGTTTTTAATAACTAGAGATTAATGCAAGTCGACTCATTGATAAAGTGTATTTTCAAGTGAAAGTTGTTCTATCAAACGAGCCTTTTTTGTCTTTTTAAGAAAGTTTATTTCCCACGCCTGCGATATTTGCGTTAAGCGTGATCGTTCATTACTTGGTGCAAAATTGACGCAAGAAAATCTGTTAGATTTTACAATAGGAGTAAAAACTTTAATATGATCAATTTGTTGCATAAACGGTTCGGCAAGTTGGTTGCAATTATCTCTTTAAGGTCATCTACAGTGAATATCAGAGCTCTCAAGTCTCAAGCATTGAGCATGAGACACTCAAACGAATTTTAAAATCTTACGTTCTCACGCTGAAACGATTCTTTCTCGCAATCTAAGCTTCTGATTTATATTCAAAGGTTGACTTTGCCATAATAAATTGCTGCTTTACTTAAGTACCCATGAAATCAATTATCCTTCTGAATATGATTTACTTCTTGTTCCTATTATACTCGTCTCAAACACTTTCTTACAGTGGAAATTCCTGCTCAGCAGAAAGGAATGCAAGTCTTGACTGCTTCAATTTCCCACAATTTTGCGGAGAGCCATGCTAACCCCATACCCCCCAAGGAGGTGATGCCTGCGCTGTCGTTATGAAAGGCTATGCGGTCAGTAAATAATAACAAACAATAATAATAATAATAATAATAATGGTTTATCAGCAATGTATCCACCTAGTGGCTCTTCACCTGTTAAGAAACTACAATGTTAAAAAATTGAAAAATTACGTCATAAAAGTATGAAATCTGCAATATAAAAAGCAATATAGTATCGGACTATAAAAGTATATTGTATAAAAATGTAATAGAGATTGGTAATAGTAATACAACTCTATATGCAATTTACAAACTATTTACGAATGTTATTTAATAGATAGGCGTTTACTTCCCTCCAGTAAACTTTGAAATCACTACATTTTCTAATGTTTGCCGGAAGGGCATTAAATAACTTGGCAGCAGAGTCTTGAAAGGTGCACCTCTCCATTGGGATAATTAATCTTGTTGCTGCTCCTAACCGCAAAGATCGCAGATGTTCAGTTAACTGTATCTAGTGGTACGGAAGACGGCCAGCTGGGGGAGTGCAAAGCCTGGTGAACAAGTTTGAGAACGTGGAAATCTCTTTGCTGTCTTATTGGTAATCACCCTATCTTAACAATATCATTAATGTTATTTGCATACCTAATCAGGACAAAACTGGCAGCTATTAGGTGCGCACGTTGGAAACGTTTTACTTGAAATTCCGGCAAAGGGTAATAGACAGTGTCGCAATGGTCAAGTTTTGACAGCACTAGTGACTCCACTAAGTGCTTTCTGAGTCTATAACCGACAAAGTTTTCAAGTTTTCTTATTATTTGTATTGTTCCGTAACAGCTCTTGAATATTGCTTGCATGTATTATCTGAGATTGTACTGAGCGGTCGATTCTTATCTAAACTATGTACATGTGACATCCGGCTTTTGGACAGCAACATCGTCTTGTCTTTTTCGTGTTAAGTGCTAGATGGGAGTCATTAGACCGGAGCTCACAGTGTTTAGTGTGGAGTTTAGTTCTTGCGCACATCTTTGTAGCTCAGGAGCTGGACAGCTGGAGTATATTGTAGGATCGTCAGCGTCAAAATGAACCAAACGAGTAAGGGAGATGATCTTGCAGATCGGAAACGTAGAGGTTAAATAACGTTGGGTCGAGGATTGACCCTTGCGGCACACCAAACCGTACGTTCACTGATTCAGATGTACGATCATCGATCTGTACGAAATGTGACCGGTCACTCAAGTAGCTATTCGACCAGCGAAGAAACAGCTTCGGGAAACCTAGTGTTGATAACTGTGTGATAAGAATCTTGTAGTTGACTGTGTCGAACGCTTTAGAGAAATCGACCGGCACCATGAGAGTAACCTCTCCCTTTTTCATCGCTCCTAACAACTCGTCGCGCATACCCATTAGCACTGTATTGGTCGATTGTCCCTTACGAAAGTTAGGAATTGTATCGCGGAGTACTAATTCAGATTCACAAAAGGTGCTCATCTGCAGCGCGACAAGTTTCTCAAAGACTTTTGATAGTGTGGGGAGAATTTAAATGAGATGAAAGTGTTCCTCAGACTTCGGTTGATCGACTTTAGGAATTGGAGTGATCCTTTTGTGGCTACACGATGGCGAAACTCTGTATAGCATACCAATCTGTTGACACGCAGTGAAGCAGTTCCTTTTGATCTCCCAACCATGTTTCGCTAAGTAGAGCAACATCCATTGGATAGATCTTCATTGTAAGTAGAAACTCATTGAAAGTTGACGTCATTGCTTGAGTATTCAGATGCATGACTTTAAGATTCCTGCAGTTGGAGCTGAGGATTCTTGAATATTATCAACAAATTTTTAATCAAGAAAAGTGTGAGTGGTTGTGTCCAACTCAGAGCATGCGTGGAAAGGCAGTAAGGATACTAAACACTGGCTTCGTGTCCATGTCAGTGGTGTGTCAGCACGGACTTGTTTTACGTTAAAACTAGCGACTCTAGAACGTCTGGAACAGCGAGCATGTGTTAATGACATGCAGACCTCGCAAAGGACACGCTTTTGATTTTTTCCGAACTGTTTTTTCACAGGAAGGACAAATAGCAGCAGAAATGTTGCGGTTTCTCATTCTTTTATTTTTGGGCGTGTTAAGAGCTGGGCCAGGATTTGATGCAATATCTCCAGCAGACATTAACAGTAGCCACGTTATTCGGATATTATTCTCGACGCGTGTCTCTTGGCCCTTTCAGCGCCAGTAAAAGCGCCATATACTCTACCGCTGACCGACCCTGCTTGCGGACATACGTAGGAAAGTGACAGAACCCATCGTATTTCAGTTCCATAACCGGACAATGGTATCTTAGGCGGCTGTACTTCCAGGAAAGCATTCCAAGCCAAAAATATAGCTCGGTGCTTATTCAGGCGATTGATGAAAATATTGACAGAATCGTGAGATATTCGTCGCGCTGACTGACTTCCTTTCTCCTCGAGTTTCCAATAAACAGCAGAAGACAAGGGTCATTAGCCAAGAATCCAGTCCTACTGTTAAACGAGGAGTCGAAAACATTTCCGAAGGACGAGGTCACTGCTGAATCTGACGCAAGAGGTCCATTTCTTTGCACACATAGCGGCTCAAGTCCGCCAAAACTTCTCTCCAAGACACTCTGGCACCTTAAAGGTAGACTGTCTTGCGTGTAGCGCTACCAGCAGCAAAATAGTAATAACTTAGTCTATTTCCTTCTGGTAAGAGTTATAAAATACCTTCTACTGGTATAACATCGTTAATGATCCATCAAATATTTTATTTGCATGCGATTGGTCCTAATCATCATGTGACCGAATATCCTTTAGCTAAAACTGGGGGATATCCAAGGATATCACCAGCGATATTCCTGTCCACAACGATAAGTCTTTGTCATATGGTTATTATAGAAGAAGAAGGGAAATATATTTTTTTTTTTATTAAGCCGTACCAGGGAATACTCAAAAGAAAACATCCCAAGCAGCAAACAGTAAGCTGTTTGTAAACATTTTTTTTTTTGCATAGTCCAAAATATTTGAAGGACAATAAATACAATATTTTGCGCAAAAATATACTTGTTTATTTGTCCTTGGACATTATCTGTTCCTTGAAGCTCGCAGTTTTCCTTGAGCTTTGCTCTTGCAAAACTATTTGCATTTGGAACAGATAATGTCAACGTCTGTAGGGAAATATTCATGCATATTTTTGCGCCAAATTGAGGCTATAGTGTATGTATCCCATGAGTCTCTTACATGGTATACTTATGAGTCTACACATGAATTGAATAATTTCACCTACCATATTTCTATCACACTGTAAGTTAACTTCAGAAATTCTTTTCGATGGGGAATCAAAATCTTATAGAAAAGACTTACTAGTTTGATTATTTTATAGAAACAGAGATATCTAAGTGCTATAAAATGGCAAGCTGCCCACATGGAAAGTGCATTATCATTAATATTATGAACCTCGATGGTCATGCGCTGATTACTAGATGAAGAAGCCGTAAAAACACTTTTTGAAAAGTTCTCCTTCACTGTTGATATCAGGTGTGATCTTATTTCATACCAAATGTTGGGTGAAGCTTATGAGATTGCTGCTCAAGACCACAAGGCATTTGACGATCTTTCTTCATTGTCGTGTCTCACAAGAGTCGTGGTGTTACCATTCTTAGAGTGGATGTGGAGGATCAGTATTCAAGGCTTGTTGTCAGCATATAAACTTTCAAGTGTCCAGCTCTCATGCACAAGCCCAAGGTGTTGAAAAAAAAAGTGATTTACACCTGTTTGGCTGGAAACACCTCAATGCAGTTATTTTGTATTGCTATCATTCGAACGAAAACAATTAGGACAAAAACAAAATAACATTTTATACTAAGGAGTACAGCTATACTGTAAACAAGCTTCTTTTGATGTTTAGTATAACATTTAATAACAACTAGGTTTACTTTCTCTTCTGTAATGGTCCACATTTGATTTTTTTTCGGGTGCGAGAAGGAACTCCAGTGGGTTGAGTATAGAAAGTAGAGGTACGCAGATAGATATCTGTAAGAATTCATGAGAACATGGGTGAAGTTTTTGTAACTACGGTAACAGTAACCTTTCAACACCACGATTAACTGATAAAAGGCGATTTATTGATGTGGGAAAACGATGAGGGTTGAAACTAAAAAAAAAACACAAAATTACAACCATTGATCAAGTAAAGGTGATACGAAAGAAATACAGCAAACTCGAAACAATGATACTTACATTGATTACTCCAAAAACTGCTTTTGCACTTCATGAGAAAACTCTGTCCGAAGACGAAATGAATAACATAGACACTGCTCGAAAGCGAACTGTGACGAGTGTAATTGGTGTCTAATCTTCTCAGTTGAATTAAATGAACAAGGTTCTGGGCATACTTCTGACTTTTGAGTTTATTTATCTAACTCAACTTAGATGAGCATAAATATAAAGAAGAAATATGTAGAGGAGAATTAATACGAAGTAAATTGGGAAGAGATAAAAGTTATAAAACCTGGGTTGTGAGCAAGTTGGGTTCAACCAATCTGGTCGGATGACTCACCAGAAAACTGTCTGACTGACTGTCCAAAAAGTGTGTACTTATCTAAACCCTGTGAATTCAAGGTAAAATATGTTATTTCATTTGTGCGGGGAAATTACAATTGCGCTGCATCGCTGAGAAAACGATTCATCGCTTGTGGACGTGATTGTGATCAAATCGTAATCATTAGAACTTTGAGTTCCAAAAGGTGAATAACTATGAAAAATTGTCTGTGTTGAATTATTTGTGCAGGTCATGTGAACATTCGAGAGTGCATGGTGAATCTGCTTTGGTTGTCAGCCACTAGTCACGCAAACAATATAAAGTCACGCGAGACTGACCACGTGAACGGTCTTAACCTAGCTGTTGTCAACGCGTAAAGCTTTAAAATGAACGCTCTGAGGGGCTTTTAAGGTACATATGTTACACAGCAATGTGTTGGGGTTGACCTCAATCAGAAGTCATAGGAATTGAGCTCAGTTTCTTAAGGTGAAAAATAGGAAGGTTTTTTTTGTCTTACGTAAAACCAAAAAGTGTGAAATGATTTTGTAATGCATCTATTTGCATGAATTTCGCACAAACAAGAATAGCTTTTGGAACCTATCTAAAAGTTTTGACGGAAGTGTTTATCGATTTTCCTCGTAGACATGTTTAGAAAGGGGGTTTATTTGGTCGAAGATTGTTCTAGAAGCACTTTCGCAACAAACGCGGAATATTTGACACGCTTTGTTAATTTTTCACTTTCTGATCTGATCCTTGATGAATCAAATCGTCTGAGCGAAGTCACAGCTTACTCTATGGTCATTCTTTGTCATATTGATCAAGTGAAACCCCGCCAGTCACGCCAAGAACATAAGTCACGCATATGATTGAACTGAGCACGTGAACAACTTTCTATTTGATCGCTCTTAAAAAGGTTCTCGAAGAAGTTTAATCATCAGTGCATGGGCTGATTTTGAAGCTCCAAGAGCCATTTGAGGTGAGAAATAGTATCATAATACTTTATTTGTTTATTTCAAACAATTATGGAATGATTAAGCGATAGATTTACTCGCTCAGACCGTGAACAGACAAAAATATCTTTTTATCCCTGGAAATTCCCTCAAATTTTTATGGCGGAAGTTTTGATCGAAATTTCGTGTATCATATTAGTTTATGTTGAATGTCAGAACTCGGCGACTATTGCGTATCTAAGTTGAGTGCATTGATTGAGTTGGATCATTGATTTTGCGATTTTTACGCAAAATATTCGACGTTTAAAGCTGTAATTTCAGAGATGAACACTGTGAAAAGAAATGGAGACTTTGCAACAGGCTGTTTTCACAGTTAGGGTGTGATCTTAAAATACAGTGCTGTTAGACGCGAAAAACAAGGCAATGGTTACTTTGATAGTTGTTGACTCGCTGTTCTTCAGTGATCGTTATTTAGACAGAGCGTTTTTTAAAGACTCGTACATCTATTTTTTTCTGTGCTGCAATCAATTTTGTTCGTGGTGCGAAAATTGCACAACGGCAACTCTGGCAAAATACTACCCGTGGGATTATTATGCCTCGAGACTTCTCTGAAGAGAAATGGACAGAAATAAATATATTGTGGTAATATACAGACTGAAGTTTTACGATGATTGAGAATTTAACCATTGATTCGTGTTCGCTTGATCGTAGAAACTGTTCTCTGAAAAACATGACATGATGTGGCCAATTGCTATGTATGTAGTTGTCTTTCATTGAACAACGTCTGTGTTATTTTTAGTGAAATTGTTGCTTTTTCGGAGTGCGAAAACGGTGAAACACCAAGCTATTAGTCTTGATAAATTGAAATGTACAGGTAAATAACTGTGGTGAAATCGCCGTTGTTAAATCGTCCGCATTTTGTTATAGCTTACTCATGTGATCATTCGTAATCCGCCGCTGATCCCGTCATAACAAACGTCACGCAATGTTTTAGACTGAACACGTGAACAGCTTTATGGGGCTTTTGAGGCATTTTTGGGGGGTTGAACTCGATCTGAAGTCATAGAGTGGATCCAGTTGAGCTCAGCCTCTTAAGATGAGAAATAGGAAGGTTCTGTCTTTTTACTTGCCGGTGTATAAAACAAGTAGGAAATGATTTAGTGAAGGTTTCACTTGCAAGGATTACACACAAAATGGAGTACGTTTTGAAACCTTTTCAAACGTCACTGTGATCCTCGCAGACACATTTAGACATTTAGTGCATTTGATAAAGTTTTTTAATTTTATTTAGGCCTGATTCGACTCTTGTATTTGTTACTTTAGAAACGCACCCCCTATATTCTTTTGTATTTGTACGCTCGGCGTAACGATTTAGCCAGGTCATTTTGGTCAGCACAAATATTGCGAAGTAATAAAGCTGTAATTACAGAATATCACAATAAAAGACTGTGTGATGCTTTGTTTATTCGTGAGTGACGGCTCCATAGTGATCAAAATTTAGTCTGGGTTTTTGTTAGGTTCTTAAATTCTCCGTTTGTTATTGTTATGTTCGCGATCTGGGAAAACACTGTGATCTTTTGCTTCAATTCATAGTTAAAAAGAACGGGAAACCGAAAAATTTCGTCGACAACACGGAGGCAATTGGAGTTCGAAACGAATTTTAAAATTGTCCATTAATACCTCTTCTCTGAGTCTTCGTTCTGCCTCTCGTTTTTTGGGAAAGTGTGAGATTATTTTATTAATTTTTACACACATACTTGCATTTAATATATTTGCCAGTTTTGTTTAAATTGCCGTGGTTGTTGCCTTCCGGATTATAAAAATGGTTAATCACGGTCCAGTAATCTTGCTAAATTATTATATGTTTGTGTTGTTATCAAATCCTCTGCTAGCAGAGGTCACGTAGATTTGACATATGTCCTTATAGCACTGAACACGTGAGCAATTTTGTCATAGCAAATGGGCTTGAGGTCTGTGTGCTGTGTACAACCACTGAAGAAGCGGTGTCACGGCTTTATGCGCCAAGCGCAGGTTTTAAATTCATATGTATCGTAGTTTTTGAGAATTTTAATGGTAACTGCCGCTTGGAAAAGATAAAATTGCTGATGAAAAGCTGAGTGCGCATCTAGAATGATACAGCTCAGGTTCACATCTTAAAGACGTTTGCGGAACATTGCCACGCTCAATCGACCGACGTTCAAAAAGAGAATGTATTCTACATATCTCACCTCCACAAGTATTTGTTTTATTCATTTTTTTAGACATCGTTTTAGTTATATTTTTACTGTCTTTTAGAATTATGCTTTACGTGTTTTACCTAGTAATTTTACCAAGTAATTTTACGAGGAACTGACAGCAAAATGAAACAAAGAAAATTTCAGCGTTTTAGCGCAAGTGTTGAAGCCGTTATTTCTGCAGATAGTATATTATTAATCGCGGATGTATTGTTAGTTTTTAACTTTTTTTTTCCATCAGTGCTCTTGGTATTATCAGTTTCTTTATTAACATCATATGTCGTGAAATATTAGCAATGCAACAAAAATAGTAGTGCATTTATTGGGTTGAAAGTGATTTTGGCACTGTAGGGTATTTTTTGTCAAACAATTTAGAAAAAGTTTTTCCATTTGCAAGAAGAGAGAGGATGCGTTAGTAATTTAAGTATCATCAGTTATGTTAGTTTAGAATGTAAAGCTACGAATGACATGCTAAATCAAATTAACATTTCAGGTAAGGTTGCAAGTTTGTGCGTTATTGTTAGAGCTGTGAGTAGTATATAAGAACTCAGTTTATTTGAATGAAATAAAATGATTTGTAATGGTGTCTAATCTTCTCGGTTGGACAAACTAAACAGGGTGGACGACCCCTCCCCCCCCCCCCCCCTACCTGAAAAAAAAATAAGGAATACAGTAACACGAGAAAAAAAAAGGTATTTATAAGGTAAAGTTATTCAACAATTAGTAGAACAATTAAGCATAAAGATTTCTTAATAAAAGCAGGTAGTGAGTTTCAGAAAGGAGAGCAAGCAAATTATTTGTGAACGTAGACCATATTGTGCGAAAACTGTCTGACTGACTGTCCAAAGAGTGTGGACTTATTTTAAACCCTGTGAATTCAGGGTAAAATATGTTATTTCATTTGTGCGGAAAATTACAATTGCGCTGCTTCGTTAAGAAAACGATTCGACCCTTGTGTACGCGATTGTGATGAAATCATAATCATTAGAACTTTAAGTTCCAAAAGGGGAATAACTATGAAAAATTGTCTGAATTATTGTTGAATTATTTGCACAGGTCATGTAATCATTCGTGAGCGCATGGTGAATGTCAACCACTAGTCACGCAAACAATATAAAGTCACGCGAAAGACTGACCACGTGAACGACTTTCATCGGTGCGTAAAGCTTTAAATTGAACGTTCTGGGGGGTTTTTGAGGTGCACATATTACACAGCAATGTGTTTAGGTTGAACTCGATCATGAGTCATAGGAATTGAGCTCAGTTTCATAAGGTGAGAAATGGGAAGGTTTTTTGTCCTTCGCAGATCCAACGAGTGTGAAATGATTTAGTAATGCATCTATTTGCATGGATTTCGCGCAAACAAGAATAGCTTTTGGAGCCTTTTCAAAGTTTTGACGGAAGTTTTTTCGATTTTCCTCGCAGAAATGTCTTGAGAAGGGATTGATTTGGTCGAAGATTGTTCTGTAAGCACTTTCGTAACAAACGCGGAATATTCGACACGCTTTGTTAATTCTTTAGTGATCCAAGTTAAACAGTGTGTTTGTTAAACTTAACAAACATTTTGCTTGTCAGTGTCGCCATTTATTTTGTTACATTGGTTAGGCTTGGAAAATCACAATTAAATCGTCATTGGCATCAAGTCTTCGTTTAAGAGAAAGGGCAGAAAATGTATGCTTTAAGAGCACAGAAATTACTTTGGTACGAAAAAGATTCTAAAATGAACTGCTGGGTTCGTGTTCGCTCCATCTAGGAATCTGTATTTCAGCAAAGCCTACCATTAGTTTCTATAAACGTTCCTGCGTACTCGTGTCGTTGCCTGCCAGATTGCGAATATAAGTTAATCACATGACCGGTAAGCTTGGTTGATTTAAGTAATTGCCATCAAATCCTTGATGAATTAAATCGTCTGAGGGGATTCACAGCTTACTCTATGGTCATTCTTTGTCATATTGATCTCGTGAAACCCCGCCAGTCACGCCAAGAACACAAGTCACGCAAATGATTGAACTGACCACGTGATCAATTTTCTTTAATAAAAGATTATTCGAAGAAGTTTAATCATCAGTGCGTAGGCTGAGTTTGGAGCTCCAAGAGCCCTTTGAGGTGAGAAACAGTATCATAGTCCTTCATGTACTTATTTCAAACGATTATGAAATGATTAAGCGATTGATTTACTCGCTCAGACCGTAAACAGACAAATTCCCTCAAATGTTTATGGCGGAAGTTTTGATCGAAATATCGTGCATCATATTTGTGTATGTTGTATGGCAGAATTCGGCGACTATTGCGTATGTAAGTTCGGTGCATCGATTGAGTTGGATCATTCATATTGAGATTTCTACACAAAATAATCGACGCTTACAGCCGTAATTTCAGAGATGAACACCGTGAAAAGAAATATAGACTTTGATTGCAACAGGCTGTTTTCTCAGTTAGGGTGTGATCTTGAAGTACATTAGACGCCAAAAACAAGGCAATGGTTACTTTGATAGTAGTTGGCTTTCTGGTCTTCAGCGATCGAGAGCGTTTTTTAAAGATTCATACATCCAGTTTATCTGTACTGCAATCAGTTTTGTTCATGGTGCGAAAATTGCACAACGGCAACTCTGGTAAAATACTACCGAAGGATATTACGCCTCAAGACTTCTTTGAAGAGGAAAGGACAGATATAGATATCGTGGTAATATACAGACGATTGAACTTTGAATTTAACAATTGATTCGCGTTCGCTTGATCATAGAACTGTTCTCTGTAAACATAACATGATGTAACCAATTGCTATGTTTGTAGTTGTCTTTTATTGAACAACGTCTGTGTTATTTTGAGTGAAATTGTTGCTCTTTTGGACTGCGAAAATGGTGAACACCAAGCTATTAGTCTTGATAAATTGAAACACACAGGTTAATAACTATGGTGAAATCGCCGTTGTTAAATCGTCCACTTGTTGTTATAGTTTAGTCATGTGATCATTCGTAATCCGCCGCTGATCCGTCATAACAAACGTCACGCAATGTTTAAGACTGACCACGTGAGCAACTTTTAGGGGCTTTTGAGGCATGTTTTCGGGGTTGAACTCAATCTGAAGTCATAGAATGCATCCAGTTGAGCTCAGCCTCTTAAGTTGAGAAATAGTGAGGTTTTGTCTTTTTAATTACCAGTATATCAAACAAGTATGAAATGATTTAGTGAAGGATTCACTTGCAAGGATTATACACAAAATGGAGTACCTTTGGAAACCTTTTCAAACGTCACTATGACGGCTGCACTTATCGATTTTCCTCGCAGACACGTTTGGACATTTAGTGCATTTGATAGAGTTTTTTTTTATTTTTTTATTTTAGGCTTGATTAGACTCTTGTATTTGTTACTTTAGAAACTCACTCCTCTATATTCCCTTTTACTTGTAAGCTCGGTGTGACAATTTAGCCAGGTCATTTTGGTCAGTTTCAAACACAAGTATTGTGAAATTTTAAAGCTGTAACTTCAGAGTATCACAATCAAAGACCGTGTGATGCTTTGTTCATTCGTGACTGACAGCTCCCGAGTGGTCAAAATTTAGTCTGAGTTTTTGTTAGGTTCTTAAATTCTCCGTTTGTTATTATTACGATCAATTATGGTCGCGTTGGAATGAGTAGGCTGGGAAAACACTATGTGATCGTAGGCTTCAGTTCATGGTTAAACAGAAAAGGAAACCAAACATTTCTTGGATAACGCAGAGGCAATTGGAGTACAAAACGAATTTTAAAATTGTGAACTAATTCCTCTTCGTTGGGTCTTTGTTCTACCTCCCGTTTTTTGGGAAAGAATGAGATTATTTGACTAATATTTACGCACATACTTGCATCTAATATATTTGCTTTCAGATGGACAAACTGAACGGGGTTCTGGGTAGACCGCTGACTTTTGACTTAATTTATCTAACTCAGCTTAGATGACCATAAAAGGTCTTAAAGGTGTTATAGATTATAATTATAATTTATAAATCTATAATATAATCATTTGTGAACGTAGACCATATTGTGCGGTTTTAACTCCAAAGTAGAGAAAACTCTCTGACTGATTGTCCAAAGAGTGTGGACTTATTTCAAAACCTGTGAATTCAGGATAAAATATGCTATTTCATTTGTGCGGGAAATTACAATTGCGCTGCTTCGTTAAGAAAACGATTCGTCCCTTGTGTACGTGATTGTGATCAAATCGTAATCATTAGAACTTTGAGTTCCAAAAGGGGAGTAACTATGAAAAACTGTCTGTGTTGAATTATTTTTAGAGGTCATGTGAATATTCGTGAGCGCGATGTGAATCTGCTTTTGTTGACAGCCACTAGTCACGCAAACAATATAAAGTCACACGAGAGACTGACCACGTGAACGACTTTACCCTAGCTGTCATCAATGCGCGAAGCTTTAAAATGAACGCTCTGAGGGGCTTTTGAGGTGCATATATTACACAGCAATGTGTTTAGGTTGAACTCGATCGGAAGTTATAGGAATTGAGCTCAGTTACATAAGGTGAGAAATGGGAAGGTTTTTTGTCCTTCGTAAATCTAACAAGTGTGAAATGATTTAGTAATGTATCTATTTGCATGGATTTCGCACAAACGAGAATAGCTTTTGGAACCTATCCAAAATTTTGGGGGAATTGTTTATCAATTTTCCTTGTGGACATGTCTAGAAAGGGGATTTATTTGGTCGAAGATTGTTCTAGAAGCACTTTCGTAACAAACGCGGAATATTTGACACGCTTTGTTAATTTTTCACTTTCTGGCCTTTAGTGATCCAAGTTAAACTGAATGTCCATTAAACTTAGCAAACATTTTGCTCGTCAGTGTCGCCATTAATTTTGTTACATTGGCTAGGCTTGAAAAAATTACTCTTAAATCATCGTAGACATCAAGTCTTTGTTCAAGAGAAAGGGCAGAAAATAAATTTTTTAAGAGCACAGCAATGACTTTGGTACGAATAAGATTCTAAAATGAGCAACTGGATTCGTGTTTACTCCATCTAAAAAACCGTATTTCTGCAAAGCATGCCATTAATTTTTATAAATGTTCCTGCGTACCGAATGAAAATTACCAGTGTTTCTATAGTGAGTTAAATTGCCCTTAAGTCGTTGCCTGCCGCATGCGAAAATACGTTCATCACGTGACCAGTAAGCTTGCCTAACTTAAATAACCGCCATTAAATCCTTGATGAATTAAATTACTTACTCTATGATCATTTTTTGTCATGTTGATCTAGTGAAACCCTGCCAGTCACGCCAAGAAGACAAGTCACGCAAATAATTGAAATGACCACGTGAACAACTTTCTATTTGATCGCTCTTAAAAAGGTTCTTGAAGAAGTTTTATCATCACAGCGTAGGCTGAGTTTGAAGCTCCAAGAGCCCTTTCAGGTGAGAAATAGTACCATAGCTTTTTATGTGCTTATTTTAAACGATTATGGAATGATTAGGCGATAGATTTACTCGCTCAGACCGTAAACAGACAAAAATATTTTTCCCCGTGGAAATTCCCTTAAATACTTATGGCGTTCTGTTTCAATTGGACCATTCATATTGCGATTTCTACACAAAATATTAGATGCTTACAGCCGTTATTTCAGAGAAGAACACCGTGAAAAGAACTTGAGACTTTGCAACAGGATGTTTTCTCAGTTAGGGTGTGATCTGAAATACAGTGCTATTAGACGCGAAAAACAGGGCAATGGAGACTTTGATAGTAGTTGGCTTTCTGGTCTTCAGTGATCGAGAGCGTTTTTTAAAGATTCGTACATCTACTTTATCTGTACTGCAATCAATTTTGTTAATGTTCATGTTGCAAAAATTGCACAACGGCAACTCTGGCAAAATATTACCGTGGGATGTTGCGCCTCGAGACTTCTCTGAAGAGGAAAGGACAGATGTAGATATGTCGTGGTAAAATACAGACGTCTGAAGTTTTCCGATTATTTTGAATTTAACTATCGATTCGTGTTCGCTTGATCGGAGAAACTGTTCTCTGCAAAACATAACATGACGTGACCAATTGCGATATATATATATATATAAATAGTTGTCTTTCATTGAACGTCTGTGTTGTTTTAAGTGAAATTGTTGCTTTTTCGGAGTGCGAAAATGGTGAAACACCAAGCTATTAGTCTTGATAAATTGAAATACACAGGTTAATAACTGTGGCAAAATCGCCGTTGTTAAATCGTCCACTTATTGTCGTAGTTTAGTCATGTGATCAGTTATCCGCCGCTGATCCCGTCATAACAAACGTCACGCAATGTTTTAGACTGACCACGTGAGCAGCTTTTAGGGGCTTTTAAGGCACTTTTGGGGGTTGTACTCGATCTGAAGTCATAGAGTGGATCCAGTTGAGCTCAGCCTCTTAAGGTGAGAAATAGGAAGGTTTTGTTTTTTTTACTTCCCGGTACATCAGACAAGTAGGAAATGATGTAGTAAATGATTCACTTGCAACGAAATGGAGTAGCTTCGGAAACCTTTTCAAACGTTTTGACGGCTGTACTTATCGATTTTCCTCGCAGACATATGCACGTCTAGACATTTGTGCATTTAACAGTTTATGTATTTTAAGCCATATTTAAGTCATGTATTTTTTGTTTTTAGAAACTTACCCCTTTATTCTCTTGTATTTGTACGCCCGGCGTGACGATTTAGCCAGGTCATTTTGATCAATTCAAATACAAATAGGGCGAAGTTTTAAAGCTGCAGTTACAGAGTATCACAATCAAAATTCTTCGTTTTCTACTGTCACGATCAATTATGTTCGCGATGGAATGGGTAGGCTGGGTAAACGCTATCTGATAGTAAAAAGGGAAACCAATCTTTTCTTGGATAACGCAGAGGCAATTGGAGTTCGAAACGAATTTTAAAATGGTCAACTTATTCCTCTTCGTTGGGTCTTCTTTCCGTCTCTCGTTTTTCAGGAAAATATGACAATATTTGATTTGCGTCTAATATATTTGCCAGTTTTCGATAATTTGCCTTAATTGTTGCCTTCCGGATTACAAAAATGGTTAATCACGGCTCAATAATCTTGCTAAATTGTTATGTGTTTGTGTGGTTATTAGAGGTTACGCGTATTGCATCTGTCCCTTTTTGCACTGATCACGTGAGCTAGTTAATACAGCAAATAACTTGCGTTTGTCTGCTATGTGCAATCTCTGCGGAGCATGGAGTTACGGCTGCGTGCGCCAACGACGGATTTTAAATTCTTATGAGAGGGTTTTAATGGTAACTTCTGCTTGTAAAAGATAAAATTCGTGGTGAAAAGCTGAGTGTGCAGCTAGAATGATGCAGCTCAGCTTCGTATCATACAGACGTTTTCGGAACATGGCTGCACTCAGTCGACTGACATCCAAAAGGAGAGTGTATTTTAACATATCTCACCTCGACAAGTATGGTCATCACCAGCAGTCGACGTGGTGGACAGAACGTTTCCCCGTGCAATGGTTGTAAACCAATGTCCTGCTCCTTGCATAAGAAAAAGGGAGCTCTGTTGTAAGGTTTTCGCAGTGGCTACAGTGCTGCACACGTTGAAATGCAACATTGGATTCAACTGCAAAATTTAAAGCCACCATCTCTGACTACATTTTTTCAGTGTAATGTTTACCTTTTTCGATTTATTTATTTATATATATATTTTTCCTATTTTTATATTTCCTAGTTGTAGTGCTTTAGTTATTAGTTAGGAGCTTGCGAATATGCCTGTTATAGATGTTGCAAGATGATATATGTAAATGTAAAAAAAAAAAAATACTTATTCTGAAAATTTTCACCATGCTAATTTACGGTTCATATTCAGTAAAAAAGGATGATGAAAAAATTTTTTGGTATAATTAAAGGTTGAAATGATCATGGATGGGAGGTTGACCACTCAAAACCTGTGTGAATTTTATGTAGTTTTTATATTTATTTGTAAAATACCTCAAAATATTAGAAAACTGTGCCTGTCTTAGATGCCAGTTGAGTGGTACGTTTGTAAGTTTCCTAGGTGAGATGTTGAAAAATATAGCTAAATGTTTTTATACAAATGGCTATGCAGGTTACTCAAGTTGCTAAGGTGTATTCAGAGAATGTTGATACATAGGGAGGCTATTGTAATTACTGACCCTTCTGTAAGCTGTAACAGCCTTATTCTCTTTATGGCCTCCAGTGATTTTAAATTACTTTTTCATTGAGAAAACACTGAAGTCTCTGGGTGATTCTATATGATATTTTCCTAGGGAAAAATAAATTAAATATTTTATTCATACCAACTCACAGGATAGCAATCTGACTCGCTTTGCCAGGAGGGTTCACCAATTATCACAAGAAATCTTTGGTCCAGAATTGTGAATACAGATTTATGTGATTTGACAGACTGGATTGTTTGGGTTGAGACATGCTCCAGGTTACAGTTTTTTTTTTAAATTGAATTTTGTTTTTTAAAAGGATATGGACACCAACCAGGATGAACATCCTCCTAACAAAAGGAAGAGGAAAGCTGCTGATGATCCAATTAAAAAGTGGGCAGTGGTTATAACAGGAGAGGACGTCATTCGAAAGCCTGGATCAAATGAAGTACCTATGCCAACTACAATAACTTTGGCAAAGATAAATAAAGATAAAACGCGGCGTAAAGAAATCTCATTTACCTTAAGTAAAACAGAAGAAGATATGAAAGAGATTCTGAAGGAGACTTTCCCAATTCTTGCTGGCACTGAAAGGTAATTTTTTGAAGTCATGAGTGTAAAAGGACCTCAATATCAGAAGCTTGTGTAGATCACAACATTTGACACTTTCTTGAACCTGTTTTGTGGATTTACTAGGTAAATCTTTACAAGGTGTAGTGATAATAAATTATGAGACATATAGAGGTTAAAAGTGTCTCAATTATTCATAACCTGCACTGGTAGATAACCATTACAACATAACAATGCTCTAGAGAGCTAAATTAAGAAAAAAATGGAAGAAAATCACCTCAAATGCTGAAAGACAACATGAAGGAGAATTTCCCCTGATCTTAAAAGATGGAGATGTGGGAAATCACTCTAATCCTAAAACAGAGTTCATACGGGTCTTGGAAAACCTGGAAAGACATGGAATGTCATGGAATTTAGGTTTGGCTCCTGGAAAATCATGGAAAGACATAGAAAATCAGCAGGCTATCTATAAGTGCAAAGTAATGTAGTTCCAAAAAATTGATTAAGAACATACTCCACCAATCCAGGACCTATTTTTTTCTAGCTGAAGAGGCAAATATCCCATTTATCAACAGTTTATACTTGAGATAATGAGTGGAAAATGAGATGAGGGACCATGCTTGTAAATTAATGTTGGCAATTTCCCCCCCCCCCCAAAAAAAATCAATATCTTGGGTTCTTTTTCGCCTGAATTTGCCAAACTTGCTTTGAGTAGGAAAATACTCTTGAGTTCAAGCTAGTTTAAACTAGTAAGTTTTCACTGTTGTGCCAACGATGTTTGGATTGTTTTTGTCACCTTAAAAGGTTTTCTTTACTGGTGTGTTTACACTTTGTTTTTTATCAAATGCAACTGCAATAACATTGTGGCAATACAACACTAAAACAGTGTCTGCATGACCTTTTTGAGCAACTTTGTTGCAGCCTTTCTGCCAATTTTGCATGGTAAAGCTCAATTTTATTGAAAAGTTGAAATAAGTTGAGGTGAGAAATTTTTTGGACAGTTTAACATTTGTCATGTAGGAACTGTATTTTAATGAGCAATTGTTTGAAACTGGTAATTATACTGTAAAAGAGTTCCATAACAACTTAAACACAATGCACACTCCCTGATTGGTCAAAAATCCATAATATATTTGCCTATATACCCTTAAAAAACTGAAATATCTTCTGTGAAATGGTGACACACAGGGGGAAGTCCCAGATTTTAAATTGTTGAAGGCCTCTGGTTTGAATAAAACAAAGAGGACACTTTGAATACCAAAAACACTGAGAAAGATTCTATTTTCTGGTTTCATTTGTTCTGTCAAACTTGTCATTGAAGAATTTATTAATGTTTATTTTTCTCCGGCCATGATTACCCTCTCTACTTAGTAGGTAAGAAAGAGTGGGTAAAAACAAATTGCTAAATTTTAAAATTTGAAATAGTATAAGTACAATCAGTGGGATGTTATATTTTAGTACTTACAGGTCAAAGAAGGATCTTTGGTTGACAACAATTAAGTCATGGGACATCGATGTACTGCAGAATCCTTAGTTGTCAGTAGGTTTTTAATAAAGCTTACTTTGGTTTGCAGATTTCATTGTGCTAAGTCAGCTGGGAAAGTGAAACTTGACTTTGGTGAAAAGCGCTGTATCTGGAGTGGAAAAGATATAAACAGAATTATAAAGGGTGACAGTGTGTTGTATATCTTTTGTGAGGTTTGTATCACTTAGACAGTACAACAAGTTGCAAAGTCTTTTGTACTTCTGTGTGTTACTTTAATTTAGCTCTGTATTTAATTCCCTATGTTGGTTGAGATTGTGTCAGAGAATTTAAAGGAGTACCCATGTCTACATTTTGGGATGTGACATACCAAAAAGAGGTCTGCAAAGAATTGTGGTATGATTTGACACACTCTTTTTTCCTAGAAGAAGATACATATCAGTAAAGTATATTCAAAGTTTTGTTCCAATAGCCCTTATTGTTAAACCTGTTGGTCTTAACTGGCAGTGGCTTGTTATTTGTTAGCTGACGTTGATGGAAGGGAGCTGTTCTTCACAATTGCCTCATTTCATATGTTCTTGTAAAGCTTTACAATCTGTGCATAATTTTATGATTCATAGCCACCTTATATTAACTTGGTTTTTGCTCAGATACAAGTATGGTAAATTAGACTAATTGTAACTTAGGACAGGTTAAACAAAGTCAGTGCAGTAGTCTCACCAAGGGCAAAGGGTTCAATGTTTATAAGAATATTTTATAGTAGTTTATAAGAATATTTCAGCAAAAAGTAATCATTCACAATAACAAAGTTCCTGAATTTACGTATTTATCAGATGAAGGAATTCATTAATGAAGATTAGGATAGAAGGAAATGTAATCCAGTATCTGATCATATGAATTTTCCATAATTTTTTTAGGGAGAGCAAGTGCAAGACTCTGGTGCCTTCTCCACAGACTCAGAGCAGTCAGAAGCGCATGTTACACTTCCACCAGTGGGTCCTAACACAAGTCAGATAACAGAAATGGTTCCAATGACATTGGCACAAGCACCTCAACCAATCCCTCCAACAGGTTGATAATGTTACCAGTATTTTAGTGTCAATCAACTTTCACTTATCATGCCTTTTGCCTATTAAGTGTCTTACTCACTGCAGTTCAAAAACATTCTGAAGTCTAGCGATCAAAAGTTCTTAGGTTCACTGAGTAAAGAGTTGGAAATATTATGCAACACTTCACATTTTTTTCATTGATTCCCTTGTAACCTTTATTAGTAAAACTCTGTCTATTCAATGAATGCCTATAATTCTCTAACATGTAAATTCATTTGATAGTTCTATTACTTCAGCAGTGCTTGAGAAATTTGTTGGCAGGTGTTAGCTGGCCTGTGATCAAAATATTTATTAGGTAACTCATAGCAGACAATATAAACAGCAAGGTGTTGTCTGCTCCTTGAAAATATCAGTCTTCTTATCATCTTATAAGTGTAGTCGATGAAGACCATAATACTGAAAAGTATGTCAACACTGTTGATAACAGCAGTGAATGTAGATAATCTATTTGAGTTGTCACAAACACATGAATGCATACAAAGTACATTTCTACCTCATAAGGAGATCATTGAGACCAGGAAGTAAATGGTTAAACGTTAATGTAATGTGTGTACTTAGGAAAACTCAATTCTTTGTGGAAAAAAGTTGATATTGTTAGATAAATTAATACAATTCTTTTATGTGTGTTGTGTGTAGGTGATTTACCAAAGCAGAGAAATTCTTCCACTCTTGTATCTCAAATGAAACGTTTACAAATCACTAGTAAAGATACAGAGATCCAGAAGTCATACAATCAGGCTTCACCAGAGACATTCACTGCTGCAGGGAGTCCAAGTGGTCAACAGTATACACCTGTGACTGTCTGGGCTTTTGATCAGGTAGTCATTTACAAAAAAATATGTTAAAGTTCAAGTTAGTCAGCTCATGTTTTTAGTCTTTCAAAATGAAGGATAATGAACAGCTGTAATTTTTAGGTGTGGTAAATTTAAGATGCAAGAAGTATGCTTCTCATAGAGTTCAAACAAACTATTGTACCAAAGTCAACCACACATTATATGTAGAATAAGAAATGAATGAAGTGGAGTTTGAAGCATGAGAATGTAAGCCTAATTTTGATCATTGTAGCTAATATCTATTTAGATGTATGGCATAGTCACTTCTGTTATTTTGTTTGATTCTCTTGCTACCACAATTCCCTATGAAAACTGTGCAGAAGCATGTAGTGATTGATAGACAAACAATTGTTTTGTGGTCCCAAAAACATCAATGGTAGAAACTGTTTAATGGGTTGTAATAAATAGCCTTAGGGCTTTGGGAAAATCTGAAATATTTTTTCAGGTTGAGGACCTATCGTATTTATCTGTAAGCCACTTAGGTGTGCCACCGTGTTGTTTCACTCACTGCCCACTGTTTGGTGTGTTATTTCACTTTATTGCCTATTTGCCTCTCATTGGTCATAATTGACATAAATTATGTACTGTGGGAGCCTGCAACTACCTGGTAGGCCAAGTAGATTTGGTCTAAGTGCAGCAAGATGGTTGGATAAATAATGAGAAGATGAGAAACATAAGAAAAAGTCTTTTGCATCCAAGAAACCATGTCAAACTTACTATTATTTTTAATTTTTTGGATACAGATCATTGAACTGTTAGCTTCTTTGGAGAGTGAAATTCACAGCGGATCAATTTCCCAACAGGGTGGGGCGAATTATGGAGGTAAGTTTAAAGAAGTTAAACAAGTCATGTCAGTGTAAACTAGTGTTGAAGGAAATATGATTTCAATCCTTATTCAGCCCTTCTATCAACATCCACTTTTCAATGCATTAAGCTTGATTAAACTTAAATAACTTCTCATCAGCCAAGATGCTGACCCCACATTAGCAGAGATGCGAACCTCTGGAAATAATAAAATCTGGAGAGGTTTAAATTTAAACACATTTTTTGGGCTCACATTCACCTTTTGGTCAACCTTACAAGTCTTAGCTTGCTTTATTTTGAAATAAGAGAGTAAGAACAATCCTGGTGTATAGTGATAAACATGTCTGCTTTCTTTGAGTTTAATGGCTGATATTGACTTTCCAGCTCAAAATTTAATAGATGTTGGAATCATAGAACAGTATTTGAAGCAATACAAGCATAAGGTTTTCATAAATCCTACAGAGAGTCCTTTGCAGGTAAAGAATTACCTTCTATATGCCAATAGAATGGTGCTCTCCTTTAATTGTGTTGTAGCACTAATCTCCAAAGTAGATTTATATTATTGTAGAAACATGCATTGTATCTATAGACACCTATGAAAAAGGAAGTTCAATATTGTCTCTTATGGTAATTACTTCTTGTGTGTCTGTATCGGACCTAACCCTTTAATGCTTATAGATTTGCCAGGTTTTTTTAGTGTCATAGTTTAAAAGACAATGTAAAATAGTTTGTGATGTATTTTTTACTATTTCCTGATGCAATTCTGTCAGTTTATTATCAGCATTCAGAATAAAGGGTAAATTTAAGATTGCATTTCAATTTCAGCAATTGATTAGCTGTCTTTTTTAGTTGGTCTGTGATGTGTAAGTTCAGGTATGAATAAGGTTAAAATAATTTTTCAACACTGAATTTGTTTTCCACATCTGCAGGGAGGAGCCCCCTGTATTTTCACCTTTGAACCTGAGCTGTCAACAGATATTAATGTGAAAGCTACCTTTGGCAATTTAGAACCAAATATACTAGAGGAGACAAGTCTTGGCTACATTTGTAAAATTCCAGGTTTGTTAAATTATTAACCAACCAGGAAAATGTTTTGAAATTAACTCCTTTACAACAAAGATTCAAAAGAGACAACATTGATGTTGGGTGTTCATTGATTTATAATTTCAGTTGTTTTTTTTTAATTATGTTTATTTGTTTTTTTACTTAAGGGTAAACTCCCTAAGAGCATTATTTACTTAACCCTTTAACTCCCAAGATCTTATTGTTAATTCTCCCTTCTGTCTGCTACAATTGTTCCTTGTAAATTAGTTACAAGAATTTGGAGTATGATCAAGGTAACAAATTTTACCTGATAAGTTTGAGTTTTTTGAGTTTTTTTAAGTTTCTCATTACCTGCTTGCTGGACAATGTATGGATATTAAAGGGAGAAGTTATGTGTTAATCACTGTTAATTTAAATTATATTTAACATGTGGCCAACCCCAACTCATATCTACACATGACAGTGACCAACTCGAAAGCTCTTTGGTCACTGTACACGATTAAATATTCTTTCTTCAAGTTAACTTCTGTTTGTATTTTTTCTATATCATTGTAAGTTATGTTATGTTAAATTATTTTTTCTGTAAACAGTGTGAAATAATAAAGTGTGAAGTATGAAGTGCAAACTCCAAAGTCGATTTGCAAACGCCCTGCTATATGAAAAAGCTCCCAATGAAAAGCAAGTTTATTTTAAATTTTTTCTGTTCCTTAAAATCATTAGCAGTAGCAGTTTGGATTATAAATCCTACTAGTAAAAAAAAATTAGGTAGTAATTTAAATGGAACAAACATATGGGATTCTTCATATATAATGGTTTTCTTTCAAACCTACCAGTTATTGGTAATTTCTCTTTGTGGTACATGTAGTAAATATAATTACATATGTTATGATCCATGAAATTTTTTACCAGGACATATATCACTGTTTTATGGAGGTAATCTAATGTCTTTATCACCATTTCATCCATAGCTTCACCTAAAATGACACCTGGTGTCATTTCAGTCCTCATTTCAACAACCAATGGCACAATTCTGGCAGAGACTTTTATTGACTACTGTGGAGAAGAAGAGGAAGGGATTTGGAAGACTATCAAAAGAATTACATCTGACGCAAATCTACAGAAGATACTATTGCTACTGTACATGCGAAATAATTCAGGTGGAAAGCCTGGAGCCTGTGGTAGTGGAAGAAGGGAAGATGGAAGCAATGATGGTGGAGCCAGTGGAGGTGGAGCCAGTGGAGGTGGAAGCAGTGGAGAAGGGGCCTGTGGAGGTGGAAGCAGTGGAGAAGGGGCCAGTGGTAGTGGAGTCAGTGGATGTGGAAGAAATGGATGTGCAACCTATGGAGGTGGAACCACTGGATATCAATACAGAAGAGGTTAACACAAACTTTTAAAACTATTAGTTAAATAGTTTATTTGTTGTAATTGAAACCAAATTCCCACTTACTGGTATTGACTAGTAACACTAAACAACCAGCATTAAGGAATCTTTAAAAAAAAACATACAACGGAGGGGGTTAGTTTCTAAATAAACTGTGGTACTGCATTGGTGGGAGAGTATAACCAGATAAACTAATTTGGTATTATCAACTGAATTGATAACGTAAATTGGCCTCCGTAGAGTTTTGTAGCTGATGTTTTGAGTGTTGGCCCTTCGTCAGAGCAAATGATGAAGCTCTGAAATAACGAATGCTCAAAATGCCAGCTCTTTAAAAGCCCTCAACAATAGCCAATTTACACTATGAACTCTGTTGATGATACCAAATTACCTTAAAGGAAAAAAAAGCAGCAGAGCCACTTTTTGACTTTTCATTTGTCATAGCCTGAGTACTACAAAGAGAACTTAAACTATGTAAGCGGTCTAGGGATGTGGAAGAGAGAGGTAGTTGTTGACTTTCTGAAATCATTGAAGATGAGTACCTGCCCAAGTGAAGGGTACAAGTGTGAGTTAAATTCATTTTGATGTGATGTAATATTTCCTTGTTTTGTTTCTTTTTATCTCCCATTATGAAAAATGATATCAGACAAAAATAGTATAAATTAATTAAGGCCAAGAATAAATTTGAATCACAACATTTTTCCTTGCTAGGGTTTTAAAAAGGAAACACATATCATTTTGATTTTTTTCATGGTATCAATCTCATTTTTGAAAAGCAGGCTGCAGTGATTCTCATGTTTCACTTTGATTGTGTTAAATTCAGATGCTTCTCAACCGGACTCAGATGTAGAGTCAAAGTTGTATGAGCTTATACAAAAATGCAGTGTGTGTATCTGGACACAGGAACCATCTGTCACACAAAATAAAGGTAAATATATGAAAGAACCAAAGTGTAGCAAGTATAAAGTTGACATAATAGTTTTATTGAACCTATCTTAGATGGAATTTAAAGGAAGCTAAATTTGTTTGGAGTAAATTAGCACTGATCCTGGTCATTCAAAGTAAACGACTTTGAAGATAATCTTGCCAATGTGATTTGTTTTGGTGATGTATTGGACTGACTGGAGTCTCGTTCAATCAGTGTAACCATATGACTGATTGAGAAAGTCAAATGACTGAAAATCATATAACAGATTATAGTCAGAATTAAGCAAATTATGCTCAGCCTGTGGTCCGTAAATCAAACTTACAATGAAATGAGAGAAACATTGGTCAAAGACATACTTAAAAAATAGTCCCGTGAGGGTACATGAGGTCACTGCTAATGAATAGTAAACTGAGTTTTAGACACTGTCAGTGTTATTGTTGAAATGTAGTTTGTACAGTGTTTTACCAAAACTTGAGAATGAATGTTAAGATGAAACTTTTTGGACCTATCAAAATAATTTACAAAAAGAGAGGTTTTGTAGTGTGCCAATGTTCAGGGACAGGGAGTAGGATGTTCATGTCATTGCTAGGTAGAATAGTATTTGAAGTGGTTGTCACTATAAGTGCCAACAAGTAAAATTGAACAAAGAAATTGATCCAATTATTCCTGAATTGTGTGTTTTCTATCTGACATGATTTGAGGTCTATATTATGCGAAATAACACCATTACCAAATATTAGAAGTCTTGTACAGTGTACATTATAGCGTCTACAACAAGAAATGGGATAAAAGGAAGGGAAAAGAAATTTAAATAAAAATCAAAGTTTGTTTGCAAGATGTATCAAACCAGCAATCCTCAGCTTCCCAAACGAACTTTATAGGGACAGACATTGTGACATGAGGTCTTACTTGTAATGGTCTTTCTTACACTTACTTACACACCATTGACATAGAGCCAGTGAGGCTAAGAAAAGTATGCTGATCTTTTCATTTTGCAAATAATCAGTACCGCCCTTTACACAGATAGGATATTTTAACTGCACAATTACACTGTCCAGATAGAAGTGATACATGCTCACTGTCCTACTAGCACTAAAATCGGGAAGCTGTGCCAATCCTGTTTGAAAATTTTCAGTGGTTGCTTCAATATTTAACAGTGTTAAGAAATTAAAATCCTCAGCAGTGTCATTGTTTTGAATCGAGTTTGAAATGTTTGCTCCTCAAATTTGAGTTTATAAAGTTGACTTCCCTTTATTTTCTTCGCCATATTTTTGCTATCTGTGGTTAAATTTCAAAATGATCATGATTGTGTAAAGCAAAAGGGTGAAGTATAACATTTATTGTCAACTTTTGGTATTTTTTGGTGAATTGTTACTGTAGCTAAGTTCTTCTCACACTTAAATTTTCATGTGAAGTGTTCTTTCTCACAGCATGTACTGAAGTTGAGGAGGATTTGGAAGATGATCAACTGTCATGCACTCAGGAAAGCGATGAACACTATTTTGCTGACACAGAGGGTTACTCAAGTGTTTCATCTGAAACTGATAGTGCTTTGTCTGATTCAGAAAGCTGGGATGAATCTTTAAGTGGTGAGTTTGTATTCAACTGTGTTATTAAATTTCAATTAATTTGGTTTCCTTGAGCTTACAATAATAATGAACATGTGAACATGTACAAAATGAGCTATAATTTAAACTGTAAGTAGAAAGGGTTCAAATCACAGGATGAAAGGATAATGAATATTGATTCTTGTTATCATTTATCAAAGATGTAAGGAGAGGTTAAAAATCTGGTGTTAAGATACACTTTGGGCTTTGCTTTTGTTTTTAAATGTGTTGACCTCATAAACCTTTAGAAAGCAAATCAGGTTTTCAGTGGTAGGTACACCTCTAACAAAACATTTTGTCTTTCAATTCTCCACTGAGTTTTAGTGCTCCAGTTCATCAAATTTCTGGGAATTTTTTTGTAGGCACTATTATTAGTAAATCAATTAGTCATTTATGATTATAAATATTGTTTTCATAACACTGTCTCTTTGTTCAGTGATATATGGAGTGACTTTCATTTTTATCTTCTTTATCCAGATTCTTCACTTTCATTCTCCTGGGTGAATTCTAGATCAAGCAAATCTCAAGAAGCCATTCCTGAAACAGAATCAACCCAACATTCACACAAAGCTGTTAACAGTAAACTTGATGTGAGCCATGAAATCCTAGCACAGATGACAGAGGGTTTCACCGGTGAGGATAGCATTGGTGACCATAAATGTGTTGGAAGTGCTGTCCGTCATAAATGGAACACATCTTTACCAGAGTCAAAAAACATTGAAGAAAATTGTGAGAAAGATGACCACATTGAAATGCAGGATTCAAGTCAGGAATGGGCTTTCTATTCTGAGGCACTTCACGGATTCAAGTCAGGAATGGGCTTTCTTTTTGAGGCACTTCACGCAGAAAATGCTAAACCAAAAGATTCAGAATCAATTCTTTCTGTAATTTCAAACCAGCAGTCAGCAACACATGCTGGACCAACTACTCAATCTCAGGCAGCTCAATCTCCCGTAAGCAACCCTTTATGGAATGGAGACAGCAAATTAAACATAGCCCCTCCACAGTGTAGTGATGAGGAAATACACTCAGGTCAGGAATGGGAAGAATCAGGTAAATATTCTGATGAAAATGAGAGTACAATTATTTTTATCTCCCCTTGTTGAAAGAATCATTTGTATCCAGATAAAAATATCTATTCAGTGTTTACAAATTCCTGTTATAGGCCTTAAACTGAATTTTTCATATTTATTTCAAGAATTAGTCACACAGAAATGGCAGAGTGTTATGGATCTACAGATTATGGCTAGGAATTATGTGTTCATAGTCAATTTTACATTTATACCTAATTAATTCCACTCTGGGGTTATATTGATGGAGATTCGGTTTCAAATTCTATTTTAATTTAACAGAAACTTGTTTTAATAAATACCGGTAGTGAGAACTGTAGCATTAAATCAAAGAAGTAAAATAATTGAGACAAGTGGTTAATTTTTGATTAGCTCAGTTTCAAACCCGGTCAATGCTGCTCCCATGTCCTCCAAATACAACCCCATCCATTCATAAGCCATCCCTTAACTTCCCAGAAAGTTGGTTCTAAGACTAAGATTATTCTAAAGCAGGAAAATCTTTAGAACCTGTTCTGTTATTAAAACCAACTCAGTATCTGCATAATGTCATTAACAAGGAAACTTACGTGAACCATGATATTTTGCCTGCACTTATTGAAGGGGAAGGTCTCGCCAGTTGGTTTGATCTTTGTGAGAATGAAGATGCTGGAAAGAATAAGCATTCAAAATGGGAAATGTCATCTGTTGAACCAAATAAGACTGATGGAGGTGTGGAGAAAGATGTCTTTGATTCAGAGGAAGAATTAAGCCAAGAACAGGGGCTCTTTTGTGAACAAGGGAACTCGCATGTTCACCTATCATTACCAGATGATACCTCTGTTCAGAGTCGTCGTCCTGAAGTGAAAAAAAAAGAGAGCCAGGTGTGTTTGTTATGTGTAGTTTTTTTCCCAGCATTTGGAAGTTAGATCCTCGAGGGCAGAATCTTAATTGTTCATTTGCAGAACTTTACACAATGTTTCACAAGGTGAGGTGAATGCATGTAGAAAGCATCTAACAACTGTATACACGTGATTTTTTTAATCAGTTATGAAGGATTTCAAACTGTGAACTTTAATCTTCGCAAGAGCTCAGTCTTCTTTCATTATTGTACTATTAGCTTCTAAGTGCAAACATGTTTCCTTTCTTTTGAGATTTTTTCACCTTTGGTTAATATAACTTGTATGGTCGTAAATCCTTGGTACTAATTTATTTCAAAACATTTTAGTTGATGTTTTTCATGCAAGATGGCAATCTTGAAAACAGTGCTTGAACATGAATAGCAACAGAGTTCATCAAAATGGCAGCCACATTCACATTGCAAGTTTTAATCTTAATTGTTGAAAAAAAGAAAAGTCGAGCCCAAAACTTAACATCTTTCTTAATCTATTTATACACACACTACGTTGCTGATCTAAGCAGTCTTTACTGACACGCATATGACCTTAGTTTATACAGGATAAGTTCACCAATGCGTTCTCAGTAGTAGAGTGGCAGAGAGTCAGTTGACCACAATACCGCAAGGCCTGAGGTTTCATTCCTCATGGGGAACACACAATTTTAGTTTTTGTCTGACTGCAAGCAGTCCCAACTTTTTGCCGAAGTCCGTCTCACGAGTTAAAAAAATCTGTGAATGAACACTTAGACTTAGCATTGCAAAAACTACTTTAAGTTCAGTTTTTATTTTTCAGCTCTAATTCCTATCACGTTTAAAAATTGGGAATGGAAGTATCGTTAACTCTTAAGCTAATTTTGTCGCTTAAAACTAATATGTTTGTTTTAACCCGAATCGAGTATTACTTAGATTATTTAGTTTTTATGTAAATATTTTAAGCGCCAAATAGTGTACTTCAATTGGACAAGAAAAAAAAAAACTCGCGGCCTTATTGGACGGGATGGATAAAAAGAAAGGCAAACCTGGTTAGAAAATATTTGGAGAGCATAGCCTTGTTCAGAGAAGGGCTAAATTTATTGAGAAGTGCATAACTTGTGAATTCCTTGATATTTAGATGCGTGCAACAAATTTACCACGATTAAATCGTTGTTTATTGGACTTTACTGCCAGATATATGCGTGGTAATGTGTTAAAAATTTGTGAAAGGAGAAGGATTTTGTAACAAACTCTTCCATTCAACTATCGCTCTGACGAAGGGCTAACGCTCGAAACGTCAGCTTTTTTACTCTTTACGGTGGCTAATTTACATTTTCAACCCAGTTGTTAACACTAAATTATCTTCCATTCAGCAATATTTTCAGGAAAAGAACACCTATATTTCGAATGATATTTACCGTTGAAAATTGCTCCCAGTTCAGGTTTCATGTTCTAGCCATTATTCTTATCACGTTTAATAATCAAACTATCGTTGATTCCAAAACTAATTTTGTCGCTTGAAAAGTTAGATGTGTATTATTTCCGAAGCGAGTATTATTTAAGTTACATAGTTTTCCTTTAAATTTAAAACCTCTAACAACTCTCTCGATCGGACCAGAACTGAAAACTGTCTTAAAAGGTTTGAAAATCGTGGTTAAGCAAGAAGGGACAGAAGCCATGTCTGTGGTGAGGGGGGCTCATTGTGTTGTTCCATTCTTAGTGCCCTTTCTTACCATTAAATTGAATTAGTATCATATGCTTAACTGTTGTACAAGGTAATACAACTTCGGACCTTATGCTTAAAACACATTTGAAGAGTATAGTCGTCCGAAAAGCAGACTCAACCATTTATTACAGAACGAATTTACGAGATCCTCGCAGCTAAGAACACTGATGAACTAGTAGTTGAAAATAGGACCCGAAAAATTCAGGTCCGTACGGGATTTAAACCCATGACCTCTGCGATACCGGTGCAGCGTAAACTTAGTAGAGCGCTGCACCGGTATTTACTACAGTACTTCTTCATTGTTTTTCTTTTCTATATTTTGAAGGACATTCCACTCTGTGAGGCTGCAGGAAATGGTCACACTGATATTGTAAGATTGCTCATAGAGAACGGAGCTGATGTCAACGAAGGAGAACGGGTACGTTAGAAGGATAAATTGTATATGTTATAAAGAGTAAAGTCAGAGTCTGAGAGTAAGAGTTTAAATGTCATTTAAATTTGTAGCAGAATATTGCCGTCTTTAAAGCAGATTCAACCTTATATCCTTAGGGTGGTCATTAAAGAAGAGAAAATGCGGTATATATATTACTATACTTTTTCATTGTTTTTATTTTCTATAATTTGAAGGGCACTCCACTCTGTGAGGCTGCAGAAAATGGTCACACTGATATTGTAAGGCTGCTCATAGAGAACGGAGCTGATGTCAACAACAGAGGATGGGTACGGTAGAAGGATAAATTGTATACGTTGTAAAGAGTAAGGTCAGAGTCTGAGAGTAAGAGTTTAAATTTCATTTAAATTTTTAGCAGAATGTAGTTGTCCTAAAAGCAGATTCAACCATATATCCTTAGGGTGGTCATTAAAGAAGAGAAAATGCGGCTTATATATTACTATACTTTCTCATTGTTTTTCTTTTCTAGATTTTGATGAACACTCCACTCTATAAAGCTGCAGGAAATGGTCACACTGATATTGTAAGGTTGCTCATAGAGAACGGAGCTGATGTCAACAAACGAGGATGGGTACGTTAGAAGGATAAATTGTATATGTTATAAAGAGTAAAGTCAGAGTCTGAGAGTAAGAGTTGAAATTTCATTTAAATTTGTAGCAGAATGTAGCTGTCTTTAAAGCAGATTCAACCACATATCCTTAAAGTGGTCATTAAAGAAGAGAAAATGCGGTTTATATATTACTATACTTTCTCATTGTTTTTCTTTTCTATATTTTGAAGGGCATTCCACTCTGTAAGGCTGCAGAAAATGGTCACACTGATATTGTAAGGTTGCTCATAGAGAACGGAGCTGATGTCAACAAGGGAGAATGGGTACGTTAGAAGGATAAATTGTATATGTTATAAAGAGTAAAGTCAGAGTCTGAGAGTAAGAGTTGAAATTTCATTTAAATTTGTAGCAGAATGTAGGTGTCTTTAAAGCAGATTCAACCAGATATCCTTAAAGTGGTCATTAAAGAAGAGAAAATGCGGTTTATATATTACTATTCTTTCTCATTGTTTTTCTTTTGTTTATTTTGAAGTTTACTCCACTCTGTGAGGCTGCAGGAAATGGTCACACTGATATTGTAAGGCTGCTCATAGAGAACGGAGCTGATGTCAACAAGGGAGAACGGGTACGTTAGAAGGATAAATTGTATATGTTATAAAGAGTAAAGTCAGAGTCTGAGAGTAAGAGTTGAAATTTCATTTAAATTTGTAGCAGAATGTAGCTGTCTTTAAAGCAGATTCAACCAGATATCCTTAAAGTGGTCATTAAAGAAGAGAAAATGCGGTTTATATATTACTATACTTTCTCATTGTTTTTCTTTTCTATATTTTGAAGGGCATTCCACTCTGTAAGGCTGCAGAAAATGATGTCAACAACAGACTGGGGGTACGTTAGAAGGATAAATTGTATATGTTATAAAGAGTTAAGTCAGAGTCTGAGAGTAAGAGTTGAAATTTCATTTAAATTTGTAGCAGAATGTAGCTGTCTTTAAAGCAGATTCAACCACATATCCTTAAAGTGGTCATTAAAGAAGAGAAAATGCGGTTTATATATTACTATTCTTTCTCATTGTTTTTCTTTTGTTTATTTTGAAGTTTACTCCACTCTGTGAGGCTGCAGGAAATGGTCACACTGATATTGTAAGGCTGCTCATAGAGAACGGAGCTGATGTCAACAAGGGAGAACGGGTACGTTAGAAGGATAAATTGTATATGTTATAAAGAGTAAAGTCAGAGTCTGAGAGTAAGAGTTGAAATTTCATTTAAATTTGTAGCAGAATGTAGCTGTCTTTAAAGCAGATTCAACCAGATATCCTTAAAGTGGTCATTAAAGAAGAGAAAATGCGGTTTATATATTACTATTCTTTCTCATTGTTTTTCTTTTTTGGTTTATTTTGAAGTTTACTCCACTCTGTGAGGCTGCAGGAAATGGTCACACTGATATTGTAAGGCTGCTCATAGAGAACGGAGCTGATGTCAACAAGGGAGAACGGGTACGTTAGAAGGATAAATTGTATATGTTATAAAGAGTAAAGTCAGAGTCTGAGAGTAAGAGTTGAAATTTCATTTAAATTTGTAGCAGAATGTAGCTGTCTTTAAAGCAGATTCAACCAGATATCCTTAAAGTGGTCATTAAAGAAGAGAAAATGCGGTTTATATATTACTATACTTTCTCATTGTTTTTCTTTTCTATATTTTGAAGGGCATTCCACTCTGTAAGGCTGCAGAAAATGGTCACACTGATATTGTAAGGTTGCTCATAGAGAACGGAGCTGATGTCAACAACAGAGGAGGGGTACGTTAGAAGGATAAATTGTATATGTTATAAAGAGTAAAGTCAGAGTCTGAGAGTAAGAGTTGAAATTTCATTTAAATTTGTAGCAGAATGTAGCTGTCTTTAAAGCAGATTCAACCACATATCCTTAAAGTGGTCATTAAAGAAGAGAAAATGCGGTTTATATATTACTATACTTTCTCATTGTTTTTCTTTTCTATATTTTGAAGGGCATTCCACTCTGTAAGGCTGCAAAAAATGGTCACACTGATATTGTAAGGTTGCTCATAGAGAACGGAGCTGATGTCAACAACAGACTGGGGGTACGTTAGAAGGATAAATTGTATATGTTATAAAGAGTAAAGTCAGAGTCTGAGAGTAAGAGTTGAAATTTCATTTAAATTTGTAGCAGAATGTAGCTGTCTTTAAAGCAGATTCAACCACATATCCTTAAAGTGGTCATTAAAGAAGAGAAAATGCGGTTTATATATTACTATACTTTCTCATTGTTTTTCTTTTCTATATTTTGAAGGGCATTCCACTCTGTAAGGCTGCAGGAAATGGTCACACTGATATTGTAAGGTTGCTCATAGAGAACGGAGCTGATGTCAACAACAGACTGGGGGTACGTTAGAAGGATAAATTGTATATGTTATAAAGAGTAAAGTCAGAGTCTGAGAGTAAGAGTTGAAATTTCATTTAAATTTGTAGCAGAATGTAGCTGTCTTTAAAGCAGATTCAACCAGATATCCTTAAAGTGGTCATTAGAGAAGAAAAATTGAAGAGAAAATGCGGTTTATATATTACTATTCTTTCTCATTGTTTTTCTTTTGTTTATTTTGAAGTTTACTCCACTCTGTGAGGCTGCAGGAAATGGTCACACTGATATTGTAAGGCTGCTCATAGAGAACGGAGCTGATGTCAACAACAGACTGGGGGTACGTTAGAAGGATAAATTGTATATGTTATAAAGAGTTAAGTCAGAGTCTGAGAGTAAGAGTTGAAATTTCATTTAAATTTGTAGCAGAATGTAGCTGTCTTTAAAACAGATTCAACCAGATATCCTTAAAGTGGTCATTAAAGAAGAGAAAATGCGGTTTATATATTACTATACTTTCTCATTGTTTTTCTTTTCTATATTTTGAAGGGCATTCCACTCTGTAAGGCTGCAGAAAATGGTCACACTGATATTGTAAGGTTGCTCATAGAGAACGGAGCTGATGTCAACAAGGGAGAATGGGTACGTTAGAAGGATAAATTGTATATGTTATAAAGAGTAAAGTCAGAGTCTGAGAGTAAGAGTTGAAATTTCATTTAAATTTGTAGCAGAATGTAGGTGTCTTTAAAGCAGATTCAACCAGATATCCTTAAAGTGGTCATTAAAGAAGAGAAAATGCGGTTTATATATTACTATTCTTTCTCATTGTTTTTCTTTTTTGGTTTATTTTGAAGTTTACTCCACTCTGTGAGGCTGCAGGAAATGGTCACACTGATATTGTAAGGCTGCTCATAGAGAACGGAGCTGATGTCAACAAGGGAGAACGGGTACGTTAGAAGGATAAATTGTATATGTTATAAAGAGTAAAGTCAGAGTCTGAGAGTAAGAGTTGAAATTTCATTTAAATTTGTAGCAGAATGTAGCTGTCTTTAAAGCAGATTCAACCAGATATCCTTAAAGTGGTCATTAAAGAAGAGAAAATGCGGTTTATATATTACTATACTTTCTCATTGTTTTTCTTTTCTATATTTTGAAGGGCATTCCACTCTGTAAGGCTGCAGAAAATGGTCACACTGATATTGTAAGGTTGCTCATAGAGAACGGAGCTGATGTCAACAACAGAGGAGGGGTACGTTAGAAGGATAAATTGTATATGTTATAAAGAGTAAAGTCAGAGTCTGAGAGTAAGAGTTGAAATTTCATTTAAATTTGTAGCAGAATGTAGCTGTCTTTAAAACAGATTCAACCAGATATCCTTAAAGTGGTCATTAAAGAAGAGAAAATGCGGTTTATATATTACTATACTTTCTCATTGTTTTTCTTTTCTATATTTTGAAGGGCATTCCACTCTGTAAGGCTGCAGAAAATGGTCACACTGATATTGTAAGGTTGCTCATAGAGAACGGAGCTGATGTCAACAAGGGAGAATGGGTACGTTAGAAGGATAAATTGTATATGTTATAAAGAGTAAAGTCAGAGTCTGAGAGTAAGAGTTGAAATTTCATTTAAATTTGTAGCAGAATGTAGGTGTCTTTAAAGCAGATTCAACCAGATATCCTTAAAGTGGTCATTAAAGAAGAGAAAATGCGGTTTATATATTACTATTCTTTCTCATTGTTTTTCTTTTGTTTATTTTGAAGTTTACTCCACTCTGTGAGGCTGCAGGAAATGGTCACACTGATATTGTAAGGCTGCTCATAGAGAACGGAGCTGATGTCAACAAGGGAGAACGGGTACGTTAGAAGGATAAATTGTATATGTTATAAAGAGTAAAGTCAGAGTCTGAGAGTAAGAGTTGAAATTTCATTTAAATTTGTAGCAGAATGTAGCTGTCTTTAAAGCAGATTCAACCACATATCCTTAAAGTGGTCATTAAAGAAGAGAAAATGCGGTTTATATATTACTATACTTTCTCATTGTTTTTCTTTTCTATATTTTGAAGGGCATTCCACTCTGTAAGGCTGCAGAAAATGGTCACACTGATATTGTAAGGTTGCTCATAGAGAACGGAGCTGATGTCAACAACAGAGGAGGGGTACGTTAGAAGGATAAATTGTATATGTTATAAAGAGTAAAGTCAGAGCCTGAGAGTAAGAGTTGAAATTTCATTTAAGATTCATTTGAGCTGATGTCAACAAGGGAGAATGGGTACGTTAGAAGGATAAATTGTATATGTTGTAAAGAGTAAGGTCAGAGTCTGAGAGTAAGAGTTTAAATTTTATTAAATTTGTCGGAGAATGTAGTAGTCGTAAAAGGAGATTCAATCATGTATCCCTAGGGTGGTCATTATAGAAGAGAAAATGCGGTGTATGTATTTCTGTACTCTACATTTGCAGAGCTTTTTTCAACGAGGAAAGATGGGTAAGTTAGAAGTGTAAATGGGATATGTTATGAGGAGTTTAGCCAGAGTTTGAAAGTCAAATATTTTATGGCTGTTCAAATTTTTTTCCTGTTAAGCAAAACGTCGCAAGAAATTGCAAGCTCTTTGTATTTGTTTCTGGTTTTTTTCTTTGGTAACGTTACAGTACCATCCCGGTCATAAAATGATATGCTTGCGAGCTACTAGGAAGCTTGGGTAGAAAGCAGGGAAAACCTGGCCAGAAAATATTTTGAGACAAAGGTTCATTCAGAAAAGGGCTGAATTTCTTTAGGGGCGCAAAACATGAATGTTATGCGTTTATGAGAAGCGTGCATGAGGTTCACCATGCTTGAATCGTTGTGTACTAGACTTTACGACCAGAAAACTGCGCGGCGATGTATTGAAATTTTTTTAACAGGTGAAGGATTTCGTAACAAATTTCTCTTTTTAACTATAGCTTTAGGAAATGAACACATATTTAGCATTGCAAACCTACTCTAAGTTCAGTTTTCATTCTTCAGCCTTAATTCGTTTTACGTTTAAAATTTGGGAATCAAACTACCCTTAACTCTAAAGATAATTTTGTCGCTTGAAAAGTAACCGGTCAGTTTTTTTTTCGAATCGAGTATCACTTAAATTGTTTAATTTTTATTTAAATATTTTAAGCGCTCAATAGTGTATAATTTATTAGAAAGTGCAGAACTTGCGTATTCCTTGATTTTTAAGATGCGTGTAACAGATTTACCACGATTAAATCGTTGTTTACTGTACTTTACTGCCAGATAATTGCGTGGTAATGTGTTTAAAAAAATTGTGAAAGGAGAAGGATTCTAAAAGGAAATCTTTTTTTTTCTTTTTTATTATTTTTTTTACACAATTTTATTTACAAGACGATGACTTACACTACTTACAGTATTAATTACACTTACATTGTACTTGCTACTTACACTACTGATACTTATACTTACACTAATTATGCATACACTACATTACGATACATGTATTACAATATTATTAACATTAATTTAATTTACGGTTGGCGTGTTTACAAAGTTCTTTTCAATTAAAAGACAATCACAAGTAAACATACAGGTCTCAAAAATGCTACATTTCTTTGGATATTTACTTTTGATATAGCTTAAACAAATATTTATGAAATTAAGTATAAGTCTAACCTAAAACCACAGCAGCATGAAAAATTAAAGTAAAAAAGCCCACGTGCGATAAAATTTCGGAAGTTCTTTTTTTGCGGTCGCGATCTCTTTTAGGATTTCAAGTTTTCCCGTGATGAACAGTAGGAAGATTTGAAAATCTAAGATGTCTCCGCAAAGGCTTGTGCAGAAAATGTGATATTTGGCTAACAATAGGCAATAATTTAGGACTTGCCAATGCTTTGTCCTATAATGCCAGCCATAGAGTATATGACTTGTGGATAACGTTATTGTTTCATTTGTTTTTTGGTGCCACCAGTCTTGAAACAGAATCCAGAAGTCGAGTATTAGTGTGCAGTTTATTAATAGGTGATGCAACGTTTGTTTTTCTGTATTGCATAGGTTGCATAAGGGGCTCTCTGAAATGCCGTCTCGGTAAAGAGTGGTGCGAGTTGGAAGCACGTTATGAATCACTTTATACTGAAACATTATTATTTTAACTTCGTTTGTAACTTTAAATGGCATAAGATAAACGTTCTTGATGGTAGTTTTTGTAAATCCGTGGCGTAGAATTTTGGTTTCGGCAGTGGGAGGAACAAAGACAGTGTTTAAAAGAGAATAGTAAATAGAACTGGTTCTTAGGCTGTTTACAGTAGTGTTCGCGTGTGTGACGTTTGGAATAGGGTTTGTAAGATTAGCTTTCCAGTCTTTTGGGATTGCGTTGACCAAGCCATAGTATGTGGTGAAAGGCACATTTAAATTAAATTTTGTGACAAATTCATGCCACTTCAAAAATTTCTGATTTTGGTTTGAAATGTCGCTTATCTTAGTAATACCGGCGTCATACCAAGTTTGGTAAAAGACAGGTTTTTTTCCTATAAGAATTTTTCTGTTATTCCACACTATTTCGTTTTTAGGATTTGTTTTGGAATCGATGCCCGTTGAGATTTTAAACTCGCACCAATAATCTAACACTTTTTTGTAAAATGCATGAAGCTTATCATCGAGGTCTAGTGTGCTTGGTGTAAAGTTGCATTTTGTTAGAAAAGCAAGACCACCATGTTTGTGTAAGAGCTGGTTAGGAATAATTTTCCAGGAGGCTTGTGAGTCATCTTGAATTCTGTTGACCCAAGCTATTTTGAGTGCTTTTTCCATGATATTGAAATCGCACATTTTCAAACCGCCATCTTTCTTTTCTCCAATTGTGGTGTTTCTTTTTATTTTAGGGGGTTTTCCTGCCCAAATAAAGTTGAAAGTTAGCTTATTTATTTCTTGGATATAGTGATCTGGAACAGGAAGTACGGAGGCTGAGTAAAATAACTTAGATATCCCAAGTGTTTTGACTATGTATTAGAAGTATACCTACTCCTTCTGAAATTCCGGATTACTTTTCCTCACTGGATATTTCCACCACTAATTGTGAGCTTAGCAACTTCTCACCTATTTCAAATCTTGAACTATCGAAGATTGCCCGCTCTGTTGTGCAGAAATCCTGCTGTCTGGATCCTTTACCAGCCACGTTACTTCAAGAACATCTGGACCTGCTCCTATCATCTATTTGTAGTATTGTAAACCTGTCACTGGTATCTGGTTTTCTACCTTCGTCCCTTAAAAACGCTGTTGTAACCCCTCTTCTCAAGAAACCGAACCTTGACCACGAAGTTCTTGGTAATTTTAGGCCTATTTCGAACCTTAAGGTTATCTCGAAAGTCATTGAGAAGGTTGTGGCAGTGCGTCTTCAAGCTTATCTTGACTTCTACCAACTCACAGAGCCGCTACAATCTGCCTATAAATCATTCCACAGCTGCGAAACCGCTATCGATAATCGCCACTGTGTCATGCTCCTGTTACTAGATCTCTCCGCTGCATTTGACACTGTTGACCATGTAATACTGCTCAAAAGATTGAATTCTAAATTCTCAATACGTGGCACTGCACTTGACTGGTTCCGCTCCTACCTTACTAACCGCACACAAGTCGTCCTAATCGATGGGAGGAAATCGCAATCTCGTGAGCTCAAGTGTGGAGTACCTCAAGGCTCCGTTCTTGGGCCGATCCTCTACCTACTTTACACTGCTCCTCTTGCCGACATTTTACGTTTTCACGACATGCAATTTCATTTCTACGCCGATGATACTCAGTTGTACATTTCTTTTTCCGTTAACGATGATCTGGAATTAACCAGTAGCATTGCTAAAATCGAGAATTGCTTATCCGATCTAGATAAGTGGATGGCCTTAAATAAGCTGAAGCTAAACAAAGACAAAACTGAACTTCTCTACCTTTATTCAAAGCACAACCCTCAACAGTCTATACCTCCACTTCGTTTTGGTTCTGATATAATACAGCCGTCTTCATCTTCCAGAAATATCGGCGTCGTTTTCGATAGTACTATGTCAATGCTCCCTCATGTCAAATCTGTCTGTAAATCTGCCTTCTATCATCTTCGGAACATTTCCCGTATAAGGAAATTACTATCCATTAAGACCACTGAGACTTTAATCCACGCCTTTGTAACCTCCAACTTGGATCACTGTAACTCTCTTTTATACGTTGTCCCCAAATACGCTATCCAAAAGCTCCAATCAGTGCAGAATGCGGCGGCTCGACTTATTACCAGCTCTCGTAAATTCGACCGCATCACCCCTGTTTTGTTCGACCTACACTGGCTTCCAATTTCTGAGCGAATTAAATTCAAAATAATTCTGCTCACCCATAAAGCTCTTCACCAGCAGTCTCCTGTCTACATTCAAGACCTAATACGCCGTTATTCAACTTCAAGAACGCTCCGTTCGTCTTCAACATTGCGTCTGACTCCTGTCAACTTTAATCTCAAGGCTATAGAGCTTTTGCTGTTTCGGCTCCTGAACTGTGGAATAAACTACCTGATGACATTCGTTCTTGTGACAATTTAAATATTTTTAAACGTAAACTTAAGACTCATCTTTTTAAAAATTACTTTAATGTATGATCTCTTTTCTTATCCATGTCAAACGCCTATATCTTAGACATCAGTTAACGTAAGACTTACTTTTAATATTATTTTAACGTGTGATATTTTAATATTTTTGTAAAGCGCTTAGAACAGGACTGGATAAGCGCTATATAAGTAGTTTTATTATTATTTATTATGTTTATCTTTCCATAAAGAGTTAGATTTCTCCGTTGCCAAGTGATTAGCATTTTCTCGAGGTTACGTATTTTTTCACCGAAGTTCAGTTTAGCAGCACTTTCTTGGTTATGAGAAAAAAAGACACTGAGGGCATTGACAGGTTCTTTTGGCCATTTAAAACCAAAGGGTTCATCTGTTCTGTCTTTCCATTCGCCTAACCACATTGCTTCGGTTTTAGTTGTGTTTATTTCAAGGCCAGAAAGTTCTTTGAACTCATTTAAAACCTTCAATAGACTCACGACGGAATCGAGGTCACGAACAAATACTGTTGTGTCGTCGGCATATTGACTTATTTTAAGCTCATGCTTGTTGAGTTGGATACCTTTAATAGTAGGATCATTTTTTATGGCTTTAGAGAGGAGTTCTATGCCGAGAACGAAGAGAACGCCAGACAAAGGGCAACCTTGCCTGACTCCCCGCTGTAGGGAGAAAAAAGTTGAGGCATGACCGTTATTCAGAACACAGCTAGTAACATTATTATAAAAAATTTTTATCCAATTTTGGATGTCGTGGCCGAAGTTGAAGAGCTGCAGTGTTTCTAAGAGATAGTTCCATTCAATGGAATCAAACGCTTTTTTGAAGTCCAAGAAAATGGCAATACCTTTTTGATTTGTTTTATCTGTGTAATGTATTAGGTCATAAATTAGCCTTATATTTTCACCAATGTAGCGGCCTTTAACAGAACCGGTTTGAACAGGGTTTATTAAAGTTGGCAAGACATTTTCGATTCGCTTGGCTATAACTTTAGTGAGAATCTTGTAGTCGACGTTGAGAAGTGAGATGGGCCTTAGATTTTCCAGAATAGTTTTTTTTGGGATAAGCGAGATTATTCCTCGTCTTTGACTTATAGAAAGCATGCCATGTTGAGAAGCAAAGTTGTAGCTCGCTACCAGATCATGGCAGATGTCGGGCCAAAAGAATCGGTAAAATTCAGCAGGCAGACCATCACTGCCCGGGGATTTGTTATTGTCAAAGTCTTTGAGTGCATTTTGGCATTCTTCTACCTTTACCAATCCTTCACAAGAATTCTTTTCTTCTTCACTTAGTGCGGTTACGTTTTCTGGAATAAAAAAGGGCGAGTTTTTGAAATTTTCGGGGTTGATATTGGTGGAGCGGTATAACGACTCATAGAACTTTTTTTCTTCTTCTAAGATATCGAATTGATCTTCTATATAACAATTATCCCCAACTTTGAGTTTTGAGACTGTTTTAATATCATGATGTCGTTTTTCTAAGCTGTAGAAGTACTTAGTGTTGCGTTCTCCTTCTTCATGCCATCTTACTTTGCTTCTCAGGATTGTACCTTGACTTTTAATCAACATGATTTTTTTAAGATGTGATCTGGCACGTTGAAGTCCTAGTAAGATGTTTCTGTCGTGCGGGTTATTTTCCGCTCTGGACTGGAGGTCGTTTACTTTTTTGTGCAGTAATTTTTCTTCATCTCGATATTTTTTTGCTTTTCGTTTGGAGTACTTGATCGTGAAGCCTCTTATCTCCATTTTTACGAGGTCCCATTTTAAACTTAAATCATGAGTCTCGTTGTATTTCTCTTTAAAAGTTGGAATGTTTATCTTAAGTGCTGTTACGTATGCTTCATCTTTAAGTAAAGCTGTATTAAATTTCCAGAATCCCGGTCCTCTTTTTTGGTTTAGGAGATTAGACTGTAGAACAAGTGAGACAGCGGAGTGGTCAGATTCGGGTGTGTGGATGATGTCACACTTCTTTGCTAATTGAATTAACTCCTGCGAAACTAAGAACAAATCTAAGCGGCATTGAATTTTAAACGATTTAGTTCTCCACGTAAAACACTGCTTATCATTGTTCAGGATTCGCCATATATCACTAAGGTTATACAAATCACAAAGCGTGTTAATTTCTTGGATGACAGCTGCCTTTTTAGACACAGGATTTCCGCCTCTTTTATCATTTGGAGTGAGTGCGCAATTGAAATCTCCACCAATTACAATTGTATCTTGCACGAATTCCTCGAGTTGTTGGTATAGTCTTTTGAAAAAAGAAACTTGCTGAGCGACATCGTTAGGCGCGTAAATGTTGACGAGAACAATAGCTTTCTCTTCAAGTGACAATTTTAAAATAATGAACCTTCCTTGTTTGTCTGGAATGAATTTTTCAACTTTGAAATTCACAGAGGGATTAATTAGTGTGATGATACCTTTGCTGCGGTTTGTGCCGTGGCTAAAGAAAGCTTTGCCACCCCATTCGTTTTCCCAGATGGGTTCAAGATTTTTGGAGCAGTATGATTCTTGCAAAAATATGATATGATGATTTTGTTTGTGTAACCATCGAAAAACGGTTCGACGTTTGATCGATTTATTAAGACCTCTAACATTTAATGACAGGCATTTTAGGTCAAAAGCAATGGCAGTATTAACGGTATTCATTTTGTTGGCGATTTAAAGAAACACAAGCCAGGCGGAGTGATAAGTAAACACTGATTTCTTCCGACCGAATTGTGTTGATTCACAACAAATTGGGACATGAACCAATTTGTAATTTTCGCTGATGGGCTGTTACGAGAATGTGAACGAATAGAAAAAGAAGGTGGTTGTTTCAACCGAAGCGTGTTGGTGTAACATGTAAAGCAAAGAAAGTGAAGCATAATAAACTTAAAGACTACAACAACTATATAGTGCTTATGTAATAACATGGACAAAAAGGAAATTTGGATACTTAGCTCGATGAGATAGAGTCACTAACCCGGCACAGTTTTCCAGGCTTCTTGTCGACTTTGAATGTCTTCAATAAGATAACAAAAATTAAGTAGAAGCTACTTGATATTCAACTGGAATATTCGAGATGTTAAAAACATTGTTATCAATAAAGAGAGATCTGTTGACTACCTTCGCGACGCGACCAGCTTGTTTAGCAGCAAACATGGATTGTATAAGGGTTTTCCTTTCTTTCTGGATTTCTCGAGCAAAGTCTTGGGTAATGTATGCCTCACTGTGTCTGGCTGAGGACTTGATCCGGTTTTTAACATTGAATACAGCATCCCTATCTTCTCTCACAGCAAACCTAGCGATAATCGGACGAGGGCGAGCAGGAGTAGCTCCATTGCTTTGTGGCTTGCCAACGCGGTGGACGGCATGAAAACGTATATGCTGGATGTTCATTTTAAGATCATTTTCTAGAACATCATAGATGATATTCTGGCAATTTTCGCCTCGACTTTCGGGGATATTCATGAAACGCAAGTTTTCTCGTCTCGTATAGTTCTCAAGAGCGACGAGGTTCTCCTGTGCTTCTTTCAAAGCGGGCTTAAGCTTCTCGTTCTCGGCTTGGAGCTTTTCCAGATCAGCTTTTAGGCTTTCGATTTCCGCAGACTGCTCGTCCATCATTTTTTGGTGAGTGCTTTTTGAATCTTTTAAGGCTTTGAACTCTTGCTGTAGGTCCTCGATGCTTGCCCACGCAGCGAGGGTCTTTTAGCAAATATCTCTATTTAACAATACTTTAAGGAAATAAACACTCGTATTTATCATTGTGAAAACTACTTTAAGCTACGTTTTCATTTTCCAGCCGTAGTAATTTTGGAATCGAACTATCGTTAACTCCAAAGCCAATTATGTTGCTCGAAAAGTAAGATGTCCATCTTTTTTAATCGAGTATTACTTAGTATTTTTAGTTTTCATTTAAATGTTTTAAGTGCCAAATAGTGTACTCCAATCGGACCGGAAATGAAAAAGTCGCGGTTAAACTGGAAGGGAACTTTGCATCGACATCGATGGATAAAAAACAAAGCAAACCTGGTCGGGAAATCTTTCGAGACCACATAGTTTTATTCGAGAAAGGGGTAAATTTGTTAAGAGGTTCAAAACTTGTGAATGCCTTGATTTTTACGGACGCATGCAAGAGACTCACCCCGATTAAATCGTTGTTTGGTCGACTTTACTACCAGATAATTGCATGGTGATGTAAAAAATTTCCTCTATCTAACAGTACTTTTAGGAAGGGAACACCTATATTTAAAATGGTATTTACCGTCTAAATGCTGCTCCAGGTTCACTTTTCATTTTCCAGCCATAATTTAAATCAGGTTTTCCGAATCGAATATAATTTAACTTCTGCACTTTTCATTCAAATTTGCAACCTCCTACAAGTGTATCTCTATCGAACAGGAACTGAAAACGATCTTGAAAGGTTTTTTAGGGCCGTTCAAAGTTTTGATTTGCTACTGAGTAAAACGTTGCAAGAAATTGCGAGCTCTGTCCATTTCCTTCTCAATGTTTCTCTCGTAACGCTACAGTGCCACCCCAGTCATAAGACGATATGCTTGCGAGCTACTAGGAAACTGGGATGGAAAGCAAGGCAAACCTGACTAGAAAATATTTCAAGACGGAAGCTTTATTCAAGAAAGGGCTTAATTTCTTTAAAAGTGCAAAACGGAACGTCTTGCGTCTATTAGACGCATGTTTACAGATTCATCATGTTTGAATCGTTATTTACTAGATTTTACAACCAGAAAATTGCGTAGCGATATACCGAGATTTTTTTAAGCAGGCGTTTTTTAACAAATTTTTCTATTAAACAATAATTTTAGGAAACGAACACTTGCATTTACCATAGCAAAAAGTAGTTTACATTCAGGTGCATTTTCCGGCCAAAATTCGTATCATGTTTAAAATTTGGGAATCGACCTATCGTTAACTCTAAAGCTAATTTTGTCGCTTAAAAAGTAGGAAGTCCGTTTTGTTCGGAATCGAGTATTACTTAGTTTATTTAGTTTTCATTTAAACATTTTAACCGCCAAATAGTGTACCCCAATCGGACCGGAAATGAAAAACTGGCGATAGTTCCATTCCCAAATTTTAACAATACTTTTGGGAAGGGAACACTTATATCTAAAATGATGTTTACTGTTGAAAAGCTGCTCCAGGTTCACTTTTTTTTCCAGCCATACTTTAAATCAGGTTTTTCGAATCGAGTATAATTTAATTTCTTTAGTTTTCATTTAAATTTGGTACCTCCAAAAAGTGTATCTCGATTGAACCGGAACCGAAGAACCATCTTTAAAGGTTTATAACTCGCGGTTTGGCCAAGCTGGACAGAGGTCGCGTAAATGGTGAGGGGGTCATTGTGTTCCTTCATTCTCTGTGCCCCTTCTTACCATTATTATAAATTCATATGATTTGGTGAACTGTTGTACAAGATAATACTCCTTCCGACCTTGTGCTAAAAAAAATCTGCAGAGTGTAATCATCTTTAAAGACCATATATCGTTACGTTAGTCGTTACAGAAGAGAAGTGGGCTTTATGTCTTACTAATTAAATTTTTGTGCTGTTGAGCTAAACGTCGCAAGAAGTTGCGAGCTCTTTCCATTTCTCTCTCGTTGTTTCTCTCGTAACGTTATAGTGTCATCCCAGTCATAAGATGATATGCTTGCTAGGTACAAGGAAACTTGGATAGAAAGGAAGGCAAACCTGGCCAGAAAATATTTTGAGACGGAAGCTTTATTCAAGAAAGGGCTTAATTTCTTTAGAGGCTTAAAAGTTATGAATGTGTTGCGTTTATGAGTGGCGCTATATATATTACTGTACAGCTTAGTCTCTTTAGGAGCTTAAAAGTTATGAATGTCTTGCGTTCATGAGTGGTGCGTAACAGATTCATCGTTATTTACTAAAGGAGGGTCATTGTGTTGTTTTAAAGAGTTAAGTCAGAGTCTGAGAGTGGGAGTTTAAATTTCATTTAAATTTGTAGCAGAATGTAGTCGTCTTAAAAGCAGACTCAACCATATATCCTTGAGGTGGTCATTAAAGAAGAGAAAATGCGCTTTATATATTACTATACTTTTTCATTTTTTTTTTCTTTTCTTTATTTTGAAGGACGCTCCACTCGCTGGGGCTGCAAGAAATGGTCACATTGATATTGCAAGGTTGCTCATAGAGAACAGAGCTGATGTTAACAAAAGAGGAAAGGTACGTTAGAAGGATAAATTGTATATGTTTTAAAGAGTTAAGTCAGAGTCGGAGAGTGGAAGTTTAAATTTCATTTAAATTTGTAGCAGAATGAAGTCGTCTTAAAAGCAGACTCAACCATATATCCTTCAGGTGGTCATTAAAGAAGAGAAAATGCGCTTTATATATTACTATACTTATTCATTGTTTTTCTTTTCCATATTTTGAAGGACACTCCACTGTGTGAGGCTGCAGAAAATGGTCACACTGATATTGTAAGGTTGCTTATAGAGAATGGAGCTGATGTTAACAAAGAAGGAGGGGTAAGTCAGAAGGATAAATTGTATATGTTATAAAGAGTTAAGTCAGAGTTTGAGAGTGGAAGTTTGAATTTCATTTAAATTTGTAGCACAATGCAGTCGTCTTTAAAGAAGATTCAACCATATATCCTAAAGGTGGTCACTAAAGAATAAAAAATGCGGTTTAAATCGTACATGTTATAAAGAGTAAAATCAGAGTCTGAGAGTAAGAGTTTAAATTTCATTTAAATTTGTAGAGGAATGTAGTCATCTTTAAAACACATTCAACCACATATCCTTAGGGTGGTCATTAAAGAATAGATAATGCGGTTTATATATCACTATACTTTCTCATTATTTTCCTTTTCTATATTTTGAAGGACACTCCACTCACTGAGGCTGCAAGAAATGGTCACACTGATATTGTTAGGTTGCTCATAGAGAACGGAGCTGATGTCAATAAAGGACGGGTACGTTAGAAGGATATATTATATATGTTATAAAGAGTAAAGTCAGAGTCCGAGAGAGAGTTTAAATTTTATTTAAATTTGTAGCACAATGCAGTCGTTTTTGAAGAAGATTCCATCATATATCCTTAGGGTGGTCATTAAAGAATAGAAAATGCGGTTCATATATTACTTTACTTTCTTATTGTTGTTCTTTTCTAGATTTTGAAGGACATTCCACTCTCTGGGGCTGCACGAAATGGTCACACTGATATTGTAAGGTTGCTCATAGAGAACGGAGCTGATGTCAACAAAGGAGGATGGGTACGTCAGAAGGATAAATTGTATATATTATATAGAGTAAAGTCAGAGTCTGAGAGTAAGAGTTTAAATTTCGTCTTTAAAGCAGATTCAACCTTGTATCATTATGGTGGTTATTAAAGAAGAGAAAATGCCGTGTATATTTTACTGTTCTCTACATATGTCATTGTGTTTTTCTATTCAGATTTTTTTAAAGGTGAAGGATTTCATAACAAATTTCTCTTTTTAATAATAGCTTTAGGAAATGAACACATATTTAGCATTGCAAACCTCCTCTAAGTTCAGTTATCATACTTCAGCCTTAATTTGTTTCATGTTTAAAATTTGGGACAAGCAGGACCGGTACGTTAGAAGGATAAATTGTATATGTTATAAAGAGTAAAATCAGAGTCTGAGAGTAAGAGTTTAAATTTCATTTAAATTTGTAGCACAATGCAGTCGTCTTTAAAGAAGATTCAACCATATATCCTTAGGGTGGTCATTAAAGATGAGAAAATGCAGTTTATATATTACTATACTTCCTCATTGTTTCTCTTTTCTATATTTTGAAGTACACTCCACTCGCTGAGGCTGCAAGAAATGGTCACACTGATATTGTTAGGTTGCTCATAGAGAACGGAGCTGATGTCAATAAAGGACGGGTACGTTAGAAGGATAAATTGTATGTCATAAAGAGTAAACTCAGAGTCTAAGAGTAAGGGTTTAAATTTCATTTAAATTTGTAGCAGAATGTAGTCGTCTTAAAGCAGATTCAACCATATCTCCTTAGGGTGGTCATTTAAGAGGAGAAAATGCGTCTTATATATTACTATACGTTTTCATTGTTTTTATTTTTTATGTTTTGAAGAACATTGCATTTTTTGAGGACACTCCACTCTCTGAGGCTTCAAGAAATGATCGCACTGATATTGTAAGGTTGCTCATAGAGAACGGAGCTGATGTCAGCCTAGGATGGGTACGTACAAGGGATAAATGGTATATGTTATAAAGAGTGAAGTTAGAGTTTGAGAGTAAGAGTTTCAATTTCGTTTAAATTTGTGTCAGAATGTAGTCATCTTTAAAGCAGATTCAACCATATATCCATAGGGTGGTCATTAAAGAAGAGAAAATGCGGTTCATATATTACTATACTTCCTCATTGTTTTTCTTTTCTATATTTTGAAGGACACTCCACTCTTTGAGTCTGTAATAAATGGTCACACTGATATTGTAAGGTTGCTCATAGAGAACGGAGCTGATGTCAACAAAGGAGGATGGGTACGTTAGAAGGATAAATTGTACATGTTATAAAGAGTAAAGTCAGAGTCTGAGAGTAAGAGTTTAAATTTCGTCTTTAAAGCAGATTCAACCTTGTATCCTTATGGTGGTTATTAAAGAAGAGAAAATGCCGTGTATATTTTATTGTTCTCTACATATGTCATTGTGTTTTTCTATTCAGTTTTTTTAAAAGGTGAAGGATTTCGTAACAAATTTCTCTTTTTAATAATAGCTTTAGGAAATGAACACATATTTAGCATTGCAAACCTCCTCTAAGTTCAGTTATCATACTTCAGTTATCATACTTCAGCCTTAATTTGTTTCATGTTTAAAATTTGGGAATCAAAATATCCTGAACTCTAAAGCTAATTTGTTGCTTGAAAAGTAACTCGTCCGTTTTTTTTTCCAAATCGAGTATCACTTAAATTATTTGATTTTTTATTTAAATATTTTAAGCGTTCAATAGTGTACGCCAGTTAGACCGGAAATAAAAAAGTCGCGGTTTAGCTGGACGGGAAGTTTGCACTGACAGAAGCCGTGGATAGAAAGAAAGGCAAACCTGGTCAGAAAATATTTAGAGATTAGTTTTATTCAAAGAAGGGGTAAATTTGTTAGAAAGAGCAAAACTTGTGAATTCCTTGATGTTTTAGATACGTGTAACAAATTTACCACGATTAAATCGTTGTTTACTGGACCTTACTGACAGATAATTGCGTGGTAATGTGTTAAAAATTTGTGAAAGGAGAAGTATTTTTAAACAAACTCTTCTATTCAACAGTACTTTTAGGGAACAAAGAATTGTGTTTAAACTTATGTTTATCGTCGTAAAGCTGCTTTTCTATATTTTGAAGGACACTCCACTCTTTCAGGCTGCAAGAAATGGTCACACTGATATTGTGAGGTTGCTCATAGAAAACGAAGCTGATGTCAACAGAGAAGGACGGGTACGTTAGAAGGATAAATTGTATATGTTATAAAGAGTAAAGTCAGAGTCTGAGAGTAAGAGTTTAAATTTCTTTTAAATTTGTAGCAGAATGTAGTCGTCTTAAAAGCAGATTCAACCATATATACCATGTGTATATTTTACTGTTCTCTACATAGTTTGAAAGTCAAATATTTTATTGCTGTTGACGAGAACGTTGCAAGGAATTGCGAGCTCTTTCCATTTCTTTCTCGTTTTACTGTGGAAGCGTTATAGTGCCACCCCAGTCATAAGATGATATATTTGCGAGCTACTAGAAAACTCTGATCGAAAGCAAGGAAACGTAGCCGGAAAATATTTGAGACCAAAGCTTTATTCAAGAAAGGGAATAATTTCTTAGGAAGCGCACAAAGTATGAATGTCTTGCGTTTATGAGACGTGCGTACGAGATTCAATCGTTGTTTGATTGAATCGTTGTTTAATAGACTTAACGACCAGAAAACTGCGTGGCGATGTACTGGAAATTTTTAAAAGCTGCAGGATTTTATAACAAATTTCTCCATTTAACGATGCTTTTGGGAAATGAATACGTATTTAGCATTGCAGAAACTACTCTAAGTTCAGTTTTCATTTTCCAGGCATAATTTGTATCATGTTCAAAATTTGGGAATCAAACTTTGGTTAACCCTAAAGCTAATTTTGTCGCTTGAAAAGTTACATGTCCGTTTATTTTGCGAATCGAGTATCACTTTATATTTAATTTTCATTTCAATATTTTATGCGCCAAATAGTGTCCGCCAATTAGACCAGAAATAAAAATCTCGCGGTTTATCTGGACTGGAAGGTTGGATCGACAGAAGCCATAGATCAATAGAAAGGCAAACGTTGTCAGAAAGTACCTGAATCGCACGAGATTCACCAGGCTTGAATCGTTATTTACTAGACTTTACTACCAGAAAACTGCGTGACGATGTATTGAAATTTTTCAAAAGGTCAAAGATTGCTAACAAATCGCTCTATTTAACAATAGTTTTAGGAAATGAACATTTATTTGGCATTGCAAAAACTACTTTAGGTTCAGATCTTTTTATTCAGCCTTAATTCGTTTCACGCTTAAAATTTGGGAATCAAACTATCGTTAACTCTGAAGTTAATTTTGTCGCTTGAAAAGTAACATGTCCGTTTTTTTCCAAATCTAGTATCATTTAAATTATTTTAAATGATACTAGATTTAAATTATTCAATTTTTATTTGAACATTTTAAGCGCCCAATAGAGTACGCCCTGTGGATCGGAAATAATACAAACGCGATGTGACTGGACGGGAAGTTTAAATCGACAGAAGAAGTCGTGGATAAAAAAAAAGGCGAAGCTGGTCAGAAAATATTTGGAGACCAAATTTGTAGCAGGGTTTAGTCGTCTTAAGAAAGGGCTAAATTTGTTTTGTTTTGTTTGTTTGTTTTGTTTTTTTTGTTTTGTTTAAATTTAAAAAGAAGCATAAATGGTATATGTTATGAAGAGTTTAGTCAGAGTTTTAAAAGTCAAATATTTTACTTCTGTTCAAAACGTCGTAAGAAATTGCAAGCTCTTTGTATTTCCTTCTCGTTGTTTTTTTCGTAACGTTACAGTGCCACCCGAGTCATATGATGAAATGCTCGCGAGCTGCTAGGAAACTTGGATAGAGAGCAAGGCAAACCTGGCCAGGATATATTTCGAGACCATAGTTTTATTCAAGGAAGGGCTGAATTTGTTTTGAAGCGCAGCACTTGTGATTGTCTTGCGTTCATGAGACGTGCGCAAGATATTCACCTTGGTTTTAGGTATTACTCCTTCTGACCCGATACCTAAAAAACGGTTGTACAATGTTGTCATCCCAAAGAATTTTGAACCATATATCCTCAGGTTGGTCATTAAAGATGAAAAAAAGCCGCTTATACATCGCCGTACTTTCTCATTGTGTTTTTTCTTTCCTAGATTTGTGAGCGCACTCCAGTCACTGCAGCAGTGAGGAATGGTCACACTGATATTGTAAGGTTGCATAAAGAGAACGGAGCTGATATTAACAAAGGAGGAGGGGTATGTTAGAAGCATAAATGGTATTTGTTATGTTATGTTTAATCAGAGGTTGAAAGTCAAATATATCATGGCTGTTCAAAGTTTTTAATTTGCTGTTCAGTAAAACGTTGCAAGAAGTTGCGAGCTCTTTCCATTTCTTTCTCGTTGTTCCTTTTGTAACGTTATAGTGCCACCCCAGTCATGAGATGATATGCTCGCAAGCTACTTGGAAACTTAGATAGAAAGCAGGGCAAACCTGGCCAGAAAATATTTCAAGAAAAAAGTTTTATTCAAGGAAGGGCTGAATTTGTTCTGAAGCACAGCACTTGTGATTGTCTTGCGTTCATGAGACGTGCTCAAGATATTCACCTTGGTTTTATTGCTTTTTAAGCTCTCATTTTGAGCTCCAAAATGTGTTTTGATGAGAGTGGAAGTGAAAAATAATCTTTAATGGTTTAAAACTCGCGGCTGAACTTGAAAGGAGCTTTGCACAGACATAAGACATGTCAGAAGTGAGAGGGGTTATTGTGTTGCTTCTTCCTTAGTGCCCCCTACCAACCATTAGTATATATCCATATGATTTGGTGAACTATTGTACAAGGTATTACTCCTTCTGACTCGATTCTAAAAAAACGGTTGTACATTGTTGTCATCCCAAAAGAAGATTGAACCATATATCGTCAGGTTGGTCATTAAAGAAGAAAAAATGCCCCTTATACATCACCGTACTTTCTCATTGTGTTTTTTCTTTCCTAGATTTGTGAGCGCACTCCAGTCACTGCAGCAGCGAGGAATGGTCACACTGAGATTGTAAGATTGCTTAAAGAGAACGGAGCTGATATTAACAAAGGAGGAGGGGTATGTTAGAAGCATAAATGGTATATGTTATGTTATGTTTAGTCAGAGATTGAAAGTCGAATATATCATGGCTGTTTAAAGTTTTTAATTTGCTGTTCAGTAAAACGTTGCAAGAAGTTGCGAGCTCTTTCCATTTCTTTCTCGTTGTTCCTTTTGTAACGTTATAGTGCCACCCCAGTCATAAGATGATATGCTCGCAAGCTACTAGGAAACTTGGATAGAAAGCAAGGCAAACCTGGCCAGAAAATATTTCGAGACCAAAGTTTTATTCAAGAAAGGGATTAATTTCTTTAGAAGGGCAAAACGTATGAATGTCTTGCGTTTATTAGACGCGTGTAACAGTTTCACCATGCTTGGATCGTTGTTTACGAGACTTTACGTCCAGAAAATTGAGTGGCGATGTAAAATTTCTCAATTTAATAATACTTTTAGGAAATGAACACTTACATTTACCTTAGAAAAAACTACTCTAAGCTCAGTTGTCATTTTCCAGCCATAATTCGTATCACGTTTGGGAATCGAACTATCGTTAACTTCAAAGCGAATTTTGTCGCGTGATAAATAAGATGTCAATTTATTCCGAATCGAGTATTACTTAGTTTATTTAGTTCTCATTTAAATATTTTAAGCGCCAAATAGTATACTCCAATCGGACCGGAAGTGAATAACTCGCCGTTAAACTGGACGGGAACTTTGCATCGACAGAAGCCATGGATAGAAAGCAAGGCAAACCTGGCCAAAAATACTTGGAAACCAAATAGTTTTATACAAAGAAGTGCTAAATTTGCCTGAGCAAAACTTGTGCATTTCTTAATTTTTAAGATGCGTGCAACAGATTCGGCATGTTTAAATCGTTTTTTACTGGACTTAACTGCCAGATAATTTCGTGCTGATGTGTTGAAAATTTGTAACAAGGGAATGATTTTGAAACAAATTCTTCTATTCAACAATACTTTTAGGAAACGAAGACCTATGTTTAAAATAATATTTACCGTTGAAAAGCTGCTCCAAGATCAGTTTTCTTCTTCTAGCCATAATTCTTATCACGTTTTAGAATTATAGTATCGTTGAGTCCTAAGTTAATTTTGTCGCTTGAAAAACTAGATGCTCATTAATTCCCGAATCGAGTATTATTTAATTTATATAGTTTTCATTTAAATTTGTAAGTTCCAAAAAACGTATCTCCATCTGACCCGAGCTGAAAACCATCTTAAAATGTTTGAACCTCGTGGTTAAACAGGAAGGTACCTTTGCATTGAGAGTAGCCATGTCAGTGGTTAGAGGGGTCATTGTGTTTACTTTCGTTAAGTTACAGTCCCACCCCAGTCATATAATGATATGCTCGCGAGCTACCAGGAAACTTGGATAGAGAGCAAGGCAAATCTGGGTGGGAAATATTTCGAGACCACAGTTTTTTTCAAGGAAGAGCTAAATTTGTTTTGAAGCGCAACACTTAGGAATGTCTTGCGTTTATGAAACGCGTGCAAGAGATTCACCATGGTTTTATTGCTTTTTAAGCTTTCACTTTAACTCCGAAAGGTGTATCGATGAGAGTGGAACTAAGAAATAATCCTAATGTTTTGAAAATCGCGGCTAAACTTGACAGGAACTTTGCATAGACAGAAGCCATGTCAGTGGTGAGAGGGGTTATTGTGTTGGTTCGTTCTAAGTGCCCCCCCTACCAACCATTAGTATGAATTCGTATGATTTAGTGAACTGTTGTACACGTTAATAGTCCTTCTGATCTTTTGTTTAAAAATAAAACTGCATAGTGTTGTCTTCTTAATAGCAGATTCAACCATTTATAGGTAAGACTTTATAGGTAGGACTTTAAAGAAGAGAAAATGCGCTTTATACATTACTGTACATTTCTCATTGTTTATTTTCTTTCCAGGTTTCGAGCCCCACTCCACTCGCTGAAGCTGCAGGAAATGGTCACAGTGATATTGTTAAATATCTCCTAGAGAACGGAGCTGATGTCAACAAAGGATGGGTACGTTAGAAGCATAAATGGTGTATGCTGTGTTGAGTTTAGTCAAAGTTTGAAAGTCAAATATTTTAAGCCTGTTCAAAGGTTTTTACTGTTGAGCAAAACTTTACAAGTAAAGCAAGCTCTTTCTATTTCTTTATTATGTTATTTTCGTAAAGTAATGGTGCTACTGACCCCAGTCGTAAGAAGATGTGCTTGCGAGCTACTAGGAAACTTGAATATAGAGCAAGGCAAACCTGGCTAGAAAATATGATTCCGAGATCAAGACTTTATTCAAGGAAGGGCTTAATTTGTGTAGAAGGTTAAAACTTATGAATGTCTTGCGTTTACAAGACGCGCGTAACAGATTCACCATGCTTGAACCGCTTTGCTAGCTCTCATTTTAATCTCAAAAATATATCTCAGTGAGACAGGAATTTAAAAACCATCTTTAAAAGTTTAAAATCGCGGCTAAACTAGACAAGAACTTTGCGCAAAGCAGTTAGCAATACTTTTAGGAAATAGACACATACATTTAGCATTACAAACACTAGTCTAAGTTCAGTTTTCGTTTTCCGCCCATACTTTTCGTCAAGTTTGGGAATTAAACTATCGTTGATTCCAAAGCTAATTTTGTCGCTCGAAAAGTTAGATGGCCATTATTTTCGAAACGATTACTATTTAGTTTATATAGTTTTCATTTAAATTTGTAAGCTCCAAAAACGTACCTTGATAGGACCGGAACTGTAAACCACCTTATAACCTTTTACCGCAGTTAAACAAGAGAGAATTTTACATAGACAGTAGCCATGTCAGTAGTAAAGGGGATCACTGTGTTGCTCTACTCTTAGTGTCACCTCTAACCATGAAAATGAATTAATATGATATGCTGAACTGTTGTAGAAGGTATTAACTCTTGGGACCTTATGCTTGAAAACCACCCGCAGAGTGTAGTCATTCGAAAAGCAGATTCAACCATATATTATTAAGTTGGTCATCACAGAAGAGAAAATGTGCTTTACATATTACTGTGCTTTCTCATTTTTTTTTTCTTTCCGATATTTGAAGGCAACTCCTCTCAATGAGGCTGTAATCAATGATCACGCGGATATTGTGGGGTTGCTTATAGAGAACGGAGCTGATGTCAACAAAGGAAGAGGGGTATGTTAGAAACATAAATTTCTTTGTCGTCTTTTCTTTCGACACGTTATAGTGCCACTCCAGTCATGAGATGATATGCTAGCGAGCTACTAGGATGGAAAGCACTTGGCAAACCTGGCCAGAAAGTATAAACGAAGCTTTATTCAAGAAAGGGCTTAATTTATTTATAAATTGAATTTATTGCGTCTATGAGACGCGTGTAACAGATTCACCATGCTTGCATCGTTGTTTACTAGACTTTACGTCCAGAAAATTGCTTGAATGAATGTCTAGCGTTCGCCTGACGTGTGCAAGAGAACTTTCTTGAACCTGCTTGAACCGTTGTTTTTTAAATTTACGGTCAGAAAATTGCGTGGCGATGCGTTAAAATTTCCTAAAGGTGAAGGATTGTTGAGCTAATCTTGTACATAACACTAATTTCAGGAAATAAACACATATTTTGCGATAATATTTACCGTTGCATAAACCTATCAAATTTTAGTTTTCATTTTCCAGCCATAATTCGTTTCAGGTTTGTCGCTCGAAGAGTAAGATGTCATTATATTTCGAATCGAGTATTACTATGTTTATGTATTTTTCATTTAAGTTTTTTAGCTCATTAAAGTCCTCAAAGTGTATCTCAAACGGACGAATAACTGAAAAATCGTCTTGTAAGTTTGAAAGTCGCGGCCAAACTGGACAATGACAACCATTTTGTTTTCACCACATTTATAGATCATCTTTTATCTATTACTGAACAGACGAACAGCATCTTGGTTTATATTTACCAGTTAAATTTAACTTAGTTATCATATATAAAGAGTACTTCATGTAAAGTCTGTTCGTACGGTATTTACGCACAATTTGGTAGTATCGGAAATCGAACTAGCGAGCAAAGCAAACGAGTGATATTTCTGATACAACCTGGGGAGTGCGTAAATACCGTATGGACAGACTTTCCATGATGTATTTTGTTCATTCCAAGAGTGTATTCTACGATATAACTTTCCTTTTCTTTAGGTCATTAAATAATGGAAGTTGAGCTTTATAATATATTTCTTTCTCACTGTGTTATTTGTTTCCTAGTTTTTTCGCCACAGTCCTCTCCGAGAAGCTGTACGAACTGGTAACAGTGATATTGTTAAGTTGCTTGTAGATAATGGAGCTGATTTCAATGTAACAAGCTGGGTACGTAGTAGGCTTAACTGTATTTTTTATGTAGAGTTTAGTCGAAGTTCCAAATCAGATCTTTTATGGCAGTTCATAGTTCTGTATCATGTCTTCTAAATTAAGTGATGTACACCTGAAGATGTCATGATGTGTAAAGAGTGTTGCTACTGCTTTGCTTGAAAAGAGATATAGAACGCTCAATTATGAGGGTTATCGTGTTTTTTTTAATTAAAGGTGCCCTTTTTGCCTAGTAGCATAAATTCAGCAGACAAAACACTCCTAGTGAGTTCTTGCTACGAAGACCTGCCGAGTGCAGTTTGCTCATCAGGAGATTTGACCGCATTTAATTGCTGCTCTTTATGGAAGATACTTAAGCTTTACATCTACATGTATCTTCTAATTGTGCTGTCTCTCTTCAAGATAAATAATAGTTAAGTTAGTGTTCAGATGAATGTATTTTTGAAATCACGAAGATGTTATTCTCAGATTATCATTTGTCTTTAGCCTCAGAAGAGATATGTAAACGCCTTATCAAGAAGGTCATTGGGTTATTCCATTTATGGGGTTAATTAAGATTGTTTTGCTAAGTAGTAAACTCGTAGTAGGTTTTATTATCTTAACTGTGAATGCTATTCACATCTGCCAAGCATATTTTGCTTGGGTGTTACACACTAAGTGTCTAATTCTGGATAATGTGGGCTAGACAACAGCCGTGTCACAGCGTTCTTTTATATGCGGCGCCTCTACCCACGCAGTGATATTTATACAGGCTGGGTACTAGTTGGTGGACTGTTGTATAATGCAACACTGCTCACTTGTCTTCGTGAATGAAGTTTTGTCAAGGTTTCGATTTAGTTCACTGAAGTTAGATGACAGTTGCATTGACTTTTGGGAAATTCAATGATAAATTTTTGGTATCTTGTTGTGAAGTTAGGATGACTTTTAAAGCCCATTGTTTTTCTCAAGCTGATAACCGCAGAGCACTTGGAAGTCATCAGTCGTTTAACCCCTCATTGTTAGCGCTGCGGGACGAGCGTTTCTCTACTGTGGGAAGATTTGAAACGAGTTGGGAGAGGGCTGAGGCTAGTAATAGTGTCAGACCTCTTTTAGATTTAAATTCACATTAATTGAGCCCTTAGCTGATCTCCATACATCTCTGTCTCGTTCTTATGCTGCTATTTTGAGAATCATTGCTTTCTAGCTGAAATAGTAGCTCTTCAAATCCTCTCCCTATTTCTTCAGAAACTGCCATTGCAAAGCTACATTTAATTCAATTTTAACTTGTTGAGTGAGACTGCTCAGTAAGCTCGTGAGTGTTTTTCAATTATTTTCTTAGTCGGCCATTGAAATGAAGCTGCTCGGAAGGATCCTGCGGAGAAAGTTCGATGCTGATGCCAGGGTATGTTTGGTTGCTCTTCAGAAAAAGTTTAATTTTGTAATAGAAATTCCGCATTGTTTAACTGACCATGCCTCACTATTTAACATAAACAGGTAGGTCAAATGGGATTACGGAAGTATATTTCAAGAAACGAGCTACATGTTATGTGCATTTTGTAAACATTCCTGTACTAGTATCCCTAATCTTTTTTGTTAAACCTTAGATATGGTAATAGGAATGTTTCCTCGCTTGCAGTCCCTTGGCTGATTTAAAACGCTTTATAAATTTAGAGGCATTCATTCAGCATGTCAATTGGTGCATTCCTACTCGTGGTGTGTTCCAAAAGACTTACTTAAGCGGGCTGAAAAAGTTGACATCTGCAATTTGTATTATTGTATATAGCTTTTTTCCTTAAGCTTCTCAGCGGTCCGGAGTTGTAAATCCTCGAATCTGATTGGCTAATTCCGCGCGCTCCAACGGTCTTTCCCATGGAACCCGGGTACAGACTGCTCCGAATTTTGGATTTTGAACCTTTCAATTGATTCATGAGAGAGAATTAAAGGTGTAAATACTGTAAAAAGTGGCTGACAGTAATGGATCCAGACAACGAAAGCTATCAAGCTACAGCAAATTTTATCATCCCGAAAAGAAAAACCTACTTCAAGACAAAGGAAACTATCATGAGACACAAACTGCCGCAGAAATGTCCACATATTTCAGGTTCATTTTGCAAGCATTTCGTCAAGTTTCTGAAAAAAAAAATGTTACCCACCAGCCCAGGTAGATCCGTATTTAAATTCACATAAATTGTAGCCCTTAGAGGAAAATGGTTTAGCTTCAAATATCTCTGTCTGGTTCTGTTGTTGTTATTTTGAGAATCATTGCTTTCTAGCTGAAGTAGTAGCTGCTCAAATCCTCTCCCTCTCTCTTCAGAAACTGCCATTGCAAAGCTACATTAACTTTAGATTCTTGAGTGAAACTGTTCAGTGAACTCATGAGTGCTTTTTATTTATTTCCCTAGGCGGTCATTCAAATCAAGCTGCTTGACGAATGCCTGCGTGGAATGTTCGAAGCTGATGCCAGGGTATGTTTGGTTGCCCTTCAGAAGAAGTTTAATTTTGTAATAGAAATTCCGCATTGGTTAATTGACCATATTTACCCTCACTATTTTACATAAACAGGTGCGTCGAATGGTATATTTCAGGAGACGAGTTCATGTTATGTGCATTTTGCAAGCACTCTTATAGTAGTATGAACTTTTTCAGCTGAACTTCCATGATCTTCTTTGGTAATAAGAATGTCTCCTCGACTGGAGTCGTTCAAATGAATTTGAATCGCTTTATGAATTTAACAGCATTCATTTTTGTGTGGCATGTGAATTGGTGCATTCCTTCACGTGCTGTGTTCCAAAATATTTACTTCAGCAGGCTGAAAAGCGGTGATAGCCCCAGTTTGCGTTATTGTATATAATTTTTTTTCTTGAGCATCTCAGCAGTCCGGAATCCCAAATCCTCGAATCTGATTGGCTAATTTCGCGTTCCAGTGGTCCTAATTTTCCCATCCGGACCAAGGTGCATTTTGCATCTTTCAATCGATTTACGAGAGAGGCTTAAAGATATACATATTGTCACAAGTGACTCTCAGTTATTGATCCGGACAACGAAAGCTATCAAACGACAGCGAATTTTATCATCCGGAAAAGAAAAACCCACTCCAAGACAAAGAAAACTATAATGAAACACAAACTGCCGCAGAAATATCAATCTAATTCGGGTTCTTTTTTTCTTTCTTTTAAGAATTTCGTAAAAAAAAAAAAGTTACTCGCCAACCTAGGTCGGTCCGTATTAAGAAAAACTGTGCCCTCAGTCTTAAGTAACGCACAGTTTTTCCCAATACGGACCCTCCGCTCGACGAACTGAATAACATTCCTTTATTTATCTGATTTATGTTAAACATTTGGCGTCAGTATTTATTCGCTGTTCTAAGCTTGGTCACAGTACTGAGAGGGTAAAGCAACAACTTACACTCTAATGATAATAATGTGTAGCTTTCAGTGCATTGACTGATTGTTGTATTATTATACCTACTTTCAGGATACTAAACTTTCACTTGAAAGAGAGTTGGATGTACAGGTATGTTTGGAAATTATAAAGGTATATTTCTGAAAACATTTTCATTAACAATTTCATAAATCAGTCGTAGAAGCGGAGTGATGTCTTAACCCTCACTCTGAATTCATCTACAGTTACACTTCTTGTAGGATGTGTGTTGATTGAATGATAAAGATATTGATGACGTGTTAGAAATACTTGCTGCGCGACAAATTAATCAGTGATGTACCTGCAGTCCAATTTTAACTGAGAGACAGTATCACAAAAGTCAAGTTCATGTCTGGCAGCTTGTACCTGGCTGAAAAAAGAAGACGAAGAAGAATAAAGCAGAAAAACACTTTGAACTAGAAAACATTCCGCAAATACGTAATTTAAGGGTGACAAATAAGTGATAATAGAGGGTTTCATAAAGTTTGAGCTCGGTAGTGAAAGAGGGAAACTATTTTTTTCGTCGTGAACGTGGAAAATAGAAAAATAGGCGAGAAATTCAAAGGTTCGGTTCCTCATGGGAACTTTTATTTTTTCCACGCACATGACAGAACGAAAAACATCTCTCTCCAATTCAAGGTTAATGCTGTAGTTTCCCTCGCTTTGTCATTCGCGTTTTTCACCTTTCCTATCGCTTATCCTTTTTACATTACCCTACTTCAACCTCCTTCCCTCTCAGCCAAGGCTACTGAGTCATCACTTTAACTATGGCTAAAAAACGATAACATACTTTTACACTTGGCTTCTTGTATACATTATGTACCTTTTTCTCTCTTCGTAGCTGAAAGGGAAGAAGACGGCAAGTTTGCCTAAAAGTCCAGGAAAGAAGTTGAAAACCCAAACAGAGATGACTAGTCCGAGAGACATCGTTGAAGAAGGCAAATGTGGAAAAGACTCGATGGCAGATGTTGAGCTTGGCTTAAACTGTTTACATGTCAGCCCGAGACGTGAACAGTTTAAGCCTTACATTATGGAAGAATCGCCTGGTGATTTTTCCATAATGTATCATGATTTTAAAACTATAAACAAACGTATAGACAGAGTGACATTAACAGATGTAGGCAATGCTAAACAAGGTCATTGCGTTGTTGTTGAAAAAGCAAAAACCCACCCTAGTGGTAATACTATCATCATTTATGAAAGGAGGATCAATGAAGAAGGATCCAGTGTGGGTGAAGCTTTTCGACTGGCGACTAAGGATCTCAAAGGTACTTGGGAGGATGAGGAAGTGGTGGCTGAAAATGTTCAAGTTGGTTCAGTTGTTAAATACGTTCAAGTAGGGGATGAATTCCTCTTTCAAGGAAACACGAAACGTCCGCGATGGGTGAGCAGGCTTTTTTTGCATTATATCTTACTTCAATTTGGAATACCTTGCTGTTTAAAAACTTATAATCCCAGGAAAGAGTTTAAAACGTTCGAACTGTTCACATAGTGAAGTACTTATAATTCTATTGAGCGGATTTGATCATAAAGTCAATTTTTTAGAATAACCGCATCATTTTTTGGATTACGAGATTTGAACTATCCTGAACATTACACATTACAATATCTTTGGAGTACCTTTTGTTGTTTGTTTGCTCAGTTTTTGTTGTTTTGTTGATGTTGTTGTTTTTATTGTTATAATCTTATCTGGATTCTTAAAAAGGTTTGTTATAGAATTGTACACTTCAAGGGTGGCAAAGTATTTACTAAATAGTGCTTGTGGTTTCAGGATATGGAGAGGACTTTCCTGGACCTCAGCTGTACTGATGGTGCCCACAGAAGCATTGGGGATGCTTTTCCTAGCTCCAAACTTTTAGCCGTAGATAGTTGCCAAGACCGTACACCTAAGGAGACATCATACTTCAGTAGCCTGAAATGTGATGTGGTTGAAAATGACAGAATTTCAGTCATCACTAAGCTTGGGGAACTTTTGAATCTCAAGCTGAATTACAGAGAAGATGTTATCCTATCTTCATCTCCTTCTACACTGGAACTGAGTCACGTGGAAGTTAACAAAGATATTGTGGATGGCGCTGTTTTAGAGATGAGAGAACCACTTCTGATTTCAGGCGTTGACGGTTTAAGTAAGCCGTCTTACCCAGTTGTCAGCGAGGGCCTCAACCTAAGTAAGTACATTGAACCTCTTATATCGAGTAATGCTCAAACTAAATAATCACCCTACCTTCTACACCCTTCTGCAGAATAATGTTTAAACAATAACGATAATAATTTTTTAATTTTTCCACACGCACTTCCTTCACCATTGGTCTTGCCGAGTGTAGCTTTCCGATTTGAATTGTTCCTCGAAAAACTGAAAGATGATTATGAACAGGTCGTTAATTCTAATGGTGTGTGTCATCTACGGAGGTTAACCTCCCTGAAGAGCGGATATCTTGGTACCCACCCACCTGCTAGAGTTTTGTTGCCTGTCAAAAAAAACCTGAGCTGCATCATTGAAACAGTTTATTTTCTTTCATCGAAAAAAATGTGAAGATTATGGGCCCCTTATGGTGAAATGTTGGCTGTCACGGGGGTATGGAAGCAAAACGGTTTGATTCGTTTGTATTTTGTGATATGTCTTCTTTAATTACAAAAAAATGTGGATGGATAAGCAACCAATCCAGGAGTAAAGAAGTATTCCTAGAGGTTTCTTGCCATGAAACCTGGTACTATTTTTTAGAGTTTTAAGAACAACTGACGCCTATAATGATATTGCAGATGCTTAACTTCTTTTTATTTCTTTCTATTCAGGAGACGAGCCTAAAGAAACCGCAGTCGAAGCGGAGAATCCTGAAGCTGGTCCTAAGGAAAAAGACGATGAAGATGGAGATGCCTTTTAAGTCCCAAGAAAGATTAAGTTTATTACTTGACCGGACACATGAACTGCCTTAACCAAGGAATAAGAGAAAATTTCAACATGGAATCGAGTAGTGGAAGTTAAAACTGACGCCAAAAGGCGATATTTTTTAATGCAGATTGCTAAACATTAGACTTATTGTCAGAGAGCACCATTTTAAGATTAATGAAATAATTGGTGCTGTTTTTCTAGTAGTATTATGTAGATATTCATAGTAAAAATATTATATTTCAGTCATTGCTGAAGTTCCTAGATTGAGCACAACATACAGTAACCAACCTTCGTTGGCTTATCAGTTTATATTGTTTGCCTTTATTCCTTTGGGTACGTTTTTGTTTGACTTCAATGCTTTCGTTTAATATCAAAACTTGCCCTCCTAACGAAACACATGTTAAAGTGAGGCCAGTCTCACCTTAGTCACATGTTTGTAACTTAAGGTTTTATCGGCTCTATGTGATATTTATCATTGTTCTGGTTTTACAGAACTTAATGGAAAAGGACTCTACCACACCATAGTTAGTGGGTTTGACCCAACTATTGGGAATTTGTAGATAGATTTGTATCGAGTCTCTATCATCGGCAATAGATGGTCCCTAGCTTATATTTTACGCTTGTACTTGCTGTCAAGTGCACGATGCATAGAGCAGAAACCGAAATTTTCTGGGTCAAGTGTCTGTTTGGAATTTTTAAAGAGGATTTGCTCATCAGTTCTTAAGGTGTATATTTATGTCATTTGTTTGAATATTTCAAGAACGGCATTTTTCCTAATTTCATTACTAGGGTCAATATTGAAATGACCTGAATGATACGTGAATAGTTTACAAGTTTATTTTACCTTCAGTGAGAAAAAAACTTGTTTGCAATTTCGAAAACAAAGCGAAATGGAAATGGTAAGCTGTTAACATAAGATTTCGCCAAAATTTGTATGTTTTTAATACTAGGTCAATTTTATGAATAGCAAGTTTTCGAAAAGTTTTCATACATGATGCTATGCCTGATTAAAGATTTAAGTTTAGGTAAATGTGCAAATGTGAAATGGCATTTTATTAGAAGTAAGTAAAAATGTAAATAGAATGTATACAATAAGAAGCTTATAAATTTTATGAATCTTCATGTTCAGTTTTGATGATCCAAATAGGTATTCATATTAGTAGGCCTAGTCTCAATAGATTTATTTGTTTGTGACAATAAAGACATCGAAGTGAATAATGGGCTTGAACAGAATTATCAATCAATTGTTTTAAGGAATTATTTTCGGACTTATTAGTTACAGATGGCAACAAAAATAACTGAAGTCAAATTAGTCCACGAAGCAAGATTAATTCGAGGGTTGAAACTGTAAAAACAAATGATCAATGAAAATGTACAACGATGATCAACCAACATTTTTACTTTCTGTGTAAATTTTTCAATATCTGTATATTATAGTTAGCTTTGCCCAGCAAAAGACATTTATCTGGCGCGCTACTTTAAGCAGGGAACCGATGAACACTCGTGCGGAACTTTGCAGTGTTTGAATACTTGCGTCTACGAATGAATAAAGTCGGTTGAAATCGAGTTGGTGAACGAGAACAGGTGTTTAAACTTAGATCTTAAAGACATAACATGAACAAACGCTACTTTCTGTTTTAAGAACACCATCTTGATTTCAGATTTTCCAACTATGAGAATTAATCCTTGAAAAGCAAATCCAGTTGATAGCAATGAAACAAGTTGGGATCAAAAACGTAAACAGTGATGCAAATGATAAGGAACCTAGCAACCACTTTACATGTCATTCCACCACCTGTGCAAAATGTTTGTGGATGGTAATTTAGCTAGTAATGTTATGATTTGCGCTTGCGAGATAAATCCGTGCGGTAAAAAAAAACTCGGTACGTAACTTAGGGCCTGTTTAAATGGAGGTGGGGGACCCAAGGTAGGTGAGGTAACCCGCCTGTCCATATAATTTCTTATCTTATCTCGATCACGTTTACATGATAGCTGGGGTGATCCGCCTAGGGGGGTTGCCCGGTCTGCCAGGTAGGGCAACGGACACACAAGGAGCGTAAAATGTTCACATTTCGGACTATTTAGCGCTGTAAATCGACCATATTTCAAACTATTCCTTATAGCGTATTAAGTCAACGGTTCCTTGGCTTTTATGAATAAATGCATACGTGTCCGAGAATTCATCTTTGGACGCCTATGCTCCTTGATTACAAGCGCAACAGCAACCTCAAGAAACCTCAACCCAGCACCCCGGGGTTGTAAGATTGTATGTAAACGCGTTTTACTTTTCGACCACGGCTAGGCGGGTTGCGTCACATACGTGGGGTTCCCCACCTCCATGTAAACAGACCTTTACAGTGAGGAACTCGAACATTTGTAATGTGTCTCTTTTGGCGACCAAAACAAAGGTTGGGATCTGAATGAACTAATCTTCAAAATTTAAATGCCTGAGGAGTTGCCGAGGAGGATGTTGAAGTTTCGAATTGATCGACCCGTCACTAGTTGAGCGCGCACTCTGTTGCTAATAAAGAAGTGATTCAAACGAAGCAAAAAGCAGTGATTCTTTCCTTGTATGTCAAATCTGAAAAAAACATTCCCTGCACTCTTTGTTCTTTACGATGTGTGCGTTATTCAAATATGTTGTCAGAATCTTACGCGACAGTTCACGTCACTTACACAATACAGTTGCGTACTGTTTTAAGAAAATCATTTCTAGTGTTTTTTATTTAGGTTTTTGGTGACACCATTTGACGCCAACACGGCGTATTTGCAAAGAAACTATACATGTTTTTAATAACTAGAGATTAATGCAAGTCGACTCATTGATAAAGTGTATTTTCAAGTGAAAGTTGTTCTATCAAACGTGCCTTTTTTGTCTTTTTAAGAAAGTTTATTTCCCACGCCTGCGATATTTGCGTTAAGCGTGATCGTTCATTACTTGGCAGCTATTAGCTGGGCACGTTGGAAACGTTTTACTTGAAATTCCGGCAAAGGGTAATAGACAGTGTCACAATGGTCAAGTTTTGACAGCACTAGTGACTCCACTAAGTGCTTTCTGAGTCTATAACCGACAAAGTTTTCAAGTTTTCTTATTATTTGTATTGTTCCGTAACAGCTCTTAAACGTTGCTTGAATGTATTATCTGATATTATACTAAGCGGTCGATTCTTATCTAAACTATGTACATGTGACATCCGCGGGCTTTTGGACAGCGACATCGTCTTGTCTTTTTCGTGTTAAGTGCTAGATGGGAGTCATTAGACCGGAGCTCACAGTGTTTAGTGTGGAGTTTAGTTCTTGCGCACATCTTTGTAGCTCAGGAGCTGGACAGCTGGAGTACATTGTAGGATCGTCAGCGTCTCAAAATGAACCAAACGAGTAAGGGAGATGATCTTGCAGATCGGAAACGTAGAGGTTAAATTACGTTGGGTCGAGGATCGACCTTTGCGGCACACCAAACCGTACGTTCACTGATTCAGATGTACGATCATCGATCTGTGACCGGTCGAAATGTGACCGGTCACTCAAGTAGCTATTCGACCAGCGCAGAAACAGCTTCGAGAAACCAAGTGTTGATAACTGTGTTATAAGAATCTTGTAGTTGACTGTGTCGAACGCTTTAGAGAAATCGACCAGCACCATGAGAGTAACCTCACCCTTTTTCATCGTTCTTAACAACTCGTCGCGCATACCCATTAGCACTGTATTGGTCGATTGTCCCTTACGAAAGTTAGGAATTGTATCGCGGAGTACTGATTCAGATTCACAAAAGGTGCTCATCTGCAGCGCGACAAGTTTCTCAAAGACTTTTGATAGTGTAGAGAGAATTGAAATGGGACGAAAGTATTCCTCAGACTTCGGTTGATCGACTTTAGGAATTGGACTGATCCTTTTGTGGCTACACGATGGCGAAACTCTGTATAGCATACCCATCTGTTGACACGTAGTTAAGCAGTTCCTTTTGATCTCGCAACCATGTTTCGCTAAGTAGAGCAACATCCATTGGATAGATCTTCATTGTAAGTAGAAACTCATTGAAAGTTGACGTCATTGCTTGAGTATTCAGATGCATGACTTTAAGATTACTGCAGTTGGAGCTGAGGATTCTTGAATATTATCAACAAAGTTTTAATCAAGAAAAGTGTGAGTGGTTGTGTCCAACTCAGAGCATGCGTGGAAAGGCAGTAAGGATACTAAACACTGGCTTCAAGTCCATGTCAGTGGTGTGTCAGCACGGACTTGTTTTACGTTAAAGCTAGTGACTCTAGAACGTCTAGAACAGCAAGCATGTGTTAATGACATGCAGACCTCGCAAAGGACATGCTTTTAATTTTTCCAGAACAGGAAGGACAAATAGCAGCAGAAATGTTGCGGTTTCTCATTCTTTTATTTTTGGACGTGTTAAGAGCTGGTCCAGGATTTGATGCAATATCTCCAGCAGACATTAACAGTAGCCACGTTATTCGGATATTATTCTCGACACGTGTCTCTTGGCCCTTTCAACGCCAGTAAATCGCCATTTACTTTACCGCTGACCAACCCTGCTTACTTCTTACTAACCCCGAGAAACCCTAGCTGATTCTATGCGGTGTGTGAAGTCGTCTCGATCAAAAATGGTAAATAAACAGTCATTTCTTTGCTCATAACTACATGCAGGAGCAGAAGCATATAACTTAGTCTATTTCCTTCTGGTAAGAGTTATGAAATAACTTCCACTGGTATAAAATTGTTAATGATCCATCAAATATTTTACTTGCATGCGATTGGTCTTAACCATCATGTGACCGAATATCCTTTAGCTAAAACTGGGGGATATCCAAGGATATCACCAGTGATATTCCTGTCCACAACGACAAGTCTTTGTCATATGGTTATTATAGAAGAAGAAGAAGGGAAATATTTGTTTTTCTTATTAAGCCGTACCAGGGAATACTCAAAGAAAACATCCCAAGCAGCAAACAGTAAGCTGTTTGTAAAAATTTTTTTTTTGCGCATTCCAAAATATTTGAAGGACAATAAATATAATATTTTGCGCAAAAATATACTTGTTTATCTGTCCTTGGACATTATCTGTTCCTTGAAGCTCACAGTTTTCCTTGAGCTTTGCTCTTGCAAAACTATTTGCATTTGGAACAGATAATGTCAACGCCTGTAGGGAAATATTCATGCATATTTTTGTGCCAAATTGAGGCTATAGTGTATGTATCCCATGAGTCTCTTACATGGTATACTTATGAGTCTACACATCAATTGAATAATTTCACCTACCATATTTCTATCACACTGTAAGTTAACTTCAGAAATTCTTTTCGATGGGGAATCAAAATCTTATAGAAAAGACTTACTAGTTTGATTATTTTATAGAAACAGAGATATCTAAGTGCTATAAAATGGTAAGCTGCCCACATGGAAAGTGCATTATCATTAATATTATGAACTTCGATGGTCATGCGTTGATTACCAGATGAAGAAGCCGTAAAAACACTTTTTGAAAAGCTCTCCTTCACTGTTGATATCAGGTGTGATCTTATTTCATACCAAATGTTGGGTGAAGCTTATGAGATTGCTGCTCAAGACCACAAGGCATTTGACGATCTTTCTTCATTGTCATGTCTCACAAGAGTTATGGTGTTACCATTTTTATAGTGGATGTGGAGGATCAGTATTCAGGCTTGTTGTCAGCATATAAACTTTCAAGTGTCCAGCTCTCATGCACAAGCCCAAGGTGTTGAAAAAAAAAGTGATTTACACCTCTTTGGCTGGAAACACCTCAATGCAGTTATTTCGTATTGCTGTCATGCGAACAAAAACAATTAGGACAAAAAAATATAACATTTTACACTAAGGAGTACAGCTGTACTGTAAACAAGCTTCTTTTGATGTTTAGTATAACATTTAATAACAACTAGGTTTACTTTCTCTTCTGTAATGGTCCACATTTGATTTTTTTTAGGTGCGAGAAGGAACTCCAGTGGGTTGAGTATAGAAAGTAGAGGTATGCAGATAGATAGATTGACCCTTAGATTTGATATATTGCTCCAGCCATCTTTATTGGAAGCAATGATCAATTTGTTTGTTTTCGTTTGGTCTCTTAGACTCTAGTGGATGTTATCACGAAGGAATATTGCAGGAGTCACTTTGGTGAAATACTCACAGAAGTCAAAAATGAGGTGATAAAAACAAGCACAGGGGTGGAGCAGACATATTCACAGCCTTGTATCTATGTCCCAACTATCAGCAAGTCATTGAGGTTAAAGCTTTATTTGTAAAAACTGATAGAGGTGATAAACAGACTGTGAGGTCGTTAATCTGAAAACATAGCTGACTGCGAGACAATGAAGAAATATGGGATTCTCATAACCATTTAGTTTGTTTGGTTTGAAGATACAGTTAATTCTGTGGATTTTGACATTTTTGTTGAAACGCAGCTATGAAAATAGCTTTTTTATCTGGTTCGGTATTGATAGATGGCAATGCAGATTGCTTGCACATGTTAATGCTATTATATATTGTAATGATGTTTATTCATTATTTTAGACATAATTTAGGGATATTTTTACTGTCTTTTAGAGGTATGCTCTACGTGCTTTACTTTTAATTTGTAATTTATGCACTTGTTAAAAGGTATTTCAAGGTAACTGAGGAACCAAACCATGTTATATATGGAGCAAAAAAACAAGACAATATATATGATAAACTGACAGGAAAATGAAACAAAGAAAATTACAAAATTGTTGACGCAAGTGTCAAAACTGATATTTTTGCAGATGCAGTCGAATCTCGATTATCCGGACTCGTCGGGACGTCGATAAATAGTCCGGATAATCGAGAGTCCAGATAATCGAAAATATGAATATTAATGATTCATTTTAATCCTTCGCTTGTATCGATGCTGTATGTAGATTTTAGGTTCTTGTCTTTGTCCTTCCGTATGTCTGAGATCTGCTGCTTGCTGATGCTATATTCTTGAGCTAAATTTGTTCCTTTCTCTCCTTTATCCAAACGTGAAATAATTATCTGTTTATCTTTAATCGATAGAACGGCTCGCTTTCGCTTCGTAGACATGTTTTTGATTTGAGTTTACGATCGATCGCTCGTGTGTTTACATGACCCAAGCGGAAGGAACTAATCAAGCATGAAATTCACGTAGCAACAAAACAATCGAGCCAATCAGATATCAGCTGCACGCATCAGAACATTTCCTTGTCTCGTCGCACTTTCGAATTTTGAAAAGCGCACAGAATAATAAGCCGTTTCAACAATCTTTTGAAAGGATTATTGGGCTTTTTGCGACTTTCAGTTTCCAAGATCACAACTAATTAATATTCATAAAAAATTGGGACCAGAGAAAAAAGTCCGGATAATCGAATAGTCCGGATAATCGAGGTCCGGATAATCGAGGTTCGACTGTAGTATATTATTAGCAGCGGATGCATTGTTAGTTTTTTAATTTTTTTTCATCAGTGCTTTTCGTATTATTAGTTTCATTATTAACATCATAAGTAGAGAAATATTAACAATGTAACAAAAGTAGTAGTGCATTTACTTTGTTGAAAGTGTAGTTGGTACTGTTGGGTATTTTTTGTCAAACAATTTAGAAAAAATTGCTGCATTTGCAAGAAGAGAGAGGATGCATCTAAGTAATTCAAGTATCAACAGTTATGCTAGTTTAGAATCATGCTTAATCAACGTGTCAGGTTAGGTTGCAAGCTTGTGAGTTATTGTTAGTACTGCAAGTAGTGTAAAAGAACCGTCCGTTTTGAAATAAAATTAGTTGTAATTGGTGTCCAATCTTCTCAGTTGAATCAACTGAACAGGGTTCCAAAGAGTGTGGACTTATTTAAACCCTGTGAATTCAGGGTAAAATATGTTATTTTATTTGTGCGGGGAAATTACAACTACGCTGCTTCGCTGAGAAAACGATTCGTCGCTTGTCTACGTGATTGTGATCAAATCGTAATCATTAAAACTTTAGGTTCCAAAAGGCGAATGAAAAATTGTCTGTGTTGAATTACTTGTACAGGTCATGTGAACATTCGTGGGTGCATGGTGAATCTGGTTTAGTTGTCAGCTACTAGTCACGCAAACAATATAAAGTCACGCGAGACTGACCATGTGAACGGTTTTAACCTAGCTGTCATCAACGCTTAAAGCTTTAAAATGAACGCGCTGGGGGGCTTTTGGGGTGTATGTATTATACAGAAATGTGTTGGGGTTGACCTCGATCAGAAGTCATAGGAATTGAGCTCAGTTTCATACGGTGAAAAACAGGAAGGTTTTTTTTCCTACGTAAATCCAAAAAGGGTGAAATGATTTAGTAATGCATTTTTCACTTTCTGGTCTTTAGTGTTCCAAGTTAAACTGAATGTTTTCACTTGGACTTGTTTAGTACAGAAATGACTTAGGTACGAAAAAGACTCCAAAATGAACTTCTGATCCATCTAAAAAACCGTATTTCAGCAACGCATGCTATTAATCTCTATAAATGTTCCTGCGTACCAGTTGAAAATTACTAGTGATTCTAAAGTGAGTTAAATTGCCCTCGTGTCGTTGCCTGCCGGATGCGAAAATAAGTTGATTACATGACCAGTAAGCTTGCCTAATTGAAATGATTGCCACCAAATCCTTGATGAATCAAATAGTCTGAGCGGAGTCACAGCTTACTCTATGGTCATTCTTTGTCATATTGATCAAGTGAAACCCCGTCAGTCACGCCAAGAACATAAGTCACGCAATTGATTGAACTCAGCACGTGAACAACTTTCTATTTAATCGCTCTTAAAAGGTTCTCGAAGCTCCATGATTTTGAAGCTCCATGAGCCATTTGAGGTGAGAAATAGTATCATAATACTTTATTTGTTTATTTCAAACAATTATGGAATGATTAAGCGATAGATTTACTCGCTCAGAACGCTCTGAGGGGTTTTTAGGGTGCATATATTACACAGCAATGTGTTGGGGTTGAACTCGATCATAAGTCATAGAAATTGAGCTCAGTTTCACAAAGTAAGAAATGGGAAGGTTTTTTGTCCTTCGTAAATCCAAGTGTGAAATGATTTAGTAATGCATCTATTTGCATGGATTTCGCACGAACAAGAATAACTTTTGGAACCTCTCCAAAAGTTTTGACGGAGGTGTTTATCAATTTTCCTTGTAGACATGTCAAGAAAGACATTTACTTTCGTAACAGACGCGGAATATTTGACACGCGTTGTTAATTTTTCACTTTCTGGTCTTTGGTGATCCAAGTTAAACTGAATGTCCGTTAAATTTAACAAATATTTTGCTCATCAGTGTCACCATTAATTTTGTTACATTGCCTACGCCTGGAAAATCACTCTTAAATCATCGTAGGCATCAAATCTTTGTTTAAGAGAAAGGGCAGAAAATAAATTTTTTAAGAGCACAGAAATGATTTTGGTACGAAAAAGATTCTGAACTACTGGATTTGTGTTCACTCCGTCTAAAAAAACCGTATTTCTACAAAGCATGCTATTAATTTTTATAAATGTTACTGCGTACAGTATGAAAATTACCAGTGTTTCTATAGTGAGTTAAATTGCCCTTGCGTCGTTGCCTGCCGGATGCGAAAATAAGTTCATTACATGACCAGTAAGCTTGCCTTATTTAAATAACTGCCACCAAATCCTTGATGAATCAATCTTACTCCATAGTCATTTTTTGTCACGTTGATCTAGTGAAACCCTGCCAGTCACGCCAAGAAGACAAGTCACGCAAATGATTGAACTGACCACGTGAACAACTTTCTATTTGATCGCTCTTAAAAAGGTTCTCGGAGAAGTTTTATCATCACTGCGTAGGCTGAGTTTGAAGCTCTAAGAGCCCTTTCAGGTGAGAAATAGTATCATAGTTCTTTATGTGCTTATTTTAAACGATTATGGAATGATTAGGCTATAGATTTACTCGCTCAGACCGTAAACAGACAAAAATATTTTTTTTCCCGTGGAAATTCCCTCAAATGTTTTTGGCTTTCAGTTTGAGTTGGATCAGTCATATTGCGATTTCTACACAAAATATTCGACGCTTACAGCCGTTATTTCAGAGAGGAACACCGTGAAAAGAACTTGAGACTTTGCAGCAGGCTGATTTATCAGTTAGGGTGAGATCTTAAAATAAAGTGCTATTACACGCGAAAAACAGGGCAATGGTTACTTTGATAGTAGTTGGCTTTCTGGTCTTCGGTGATCGAGAGCGTTTCTTAAAGATTCGTACATCTAGTTTATCTGTACTGCAATCAATTTTGTTGATGTTCATGTTGCGAAAATTGCACTACGGCAGCTCTGACAAAATACTTCTGTGGAATATTACGCCAGTTGAGCTCAACCTGGGAAGGTTTTGTTTTTTTTACTTCTCGGTATATCAAACAAGTAGGAAATGATGTAATGAATGATGCTCTGACGAAATCCTAATTTTTCAAAACTTCCCTCAAACATTTTTCTTGCACATTTATTCCATTAGTCAGCTCTGTCCATGCATGTTTTCTCCTTAGTGGGTTATAAGTACCTTTAAGGGCACATCAATGGTATTAATGAAATATCACGTGCCATGAGACATAAATTAAATTTTGCATTCATGTCCCTTACCAGTCTCATTGTTGCAAAATTTACAGCTCATGCCCAGATGGATGTCGAGGAACCTAACCAGAATGTTGAACAAGAACAGTGTAAGTTTGCATTTTAAGTTCCTATATTTTTTTTTCTTTTAAGAAGAACAAAGCATCTATCCAGGTATAAAAATGTTATGTAATTGCTATATCACAGTTTCCAGTTTAAAATTTTTGTCATGAATGAAGCTAAACATACATTTGAGGCTCGATCAGAATAAAGAATATAGATTTGATTTTAATTATCTAAATGGGGTATTCCTGGAACTTCCCAAGGGTGCTTGTTTACAGGCATGGTTGACTGTAAACTAATTCTTCTTGAAACATTTAACCCGTCTGATTTATGTAATGGTTAATAGTTATCATTTAATGTGATAGTATTATTCTTTTGACATTGAAAATGATATTTTGTAATGGTTCCTACTTTTTCTAGTGGTTTGTAAGATTTGTCCTTCATCAGGTCCTTTAGAGGTAAGTTTTGATTGTTTTATCTCCCTCTTGTTTCTATGGTATTAAAAAGTAATCTGAGCTTTATAGAATGCACTTTGGGAGCTGGAAAGGATTGTTTGTGGTACATTGGCATCATGCAATGAATTTTGAAACAGCTCTCTGGTGTTATGTAACATAATTTTTTGTGTGCAGGGTGGAGGGGATTTCCAGATATCCTTGAAAGAAGAACTTCCAGAGCACATTCAATCTGGATATGCCTCTTTTGGAAATGAGCTGGTAGTTTTAACAAAGTTTAACAAGTTAACCTTGGAAGGGAAAATTCCAGGTAACCATCTGTAATGTTTAGTTATGAATATGACAAATTATTTATTTGCACATCACATTTTGACCTTGACTTCCACTGCTCTTGTATGATCCAAATAAAATGAGTGTCAGTCGCTGAAAGAAAAAAAACATTCCTTTTTCTTTGAGAAGAAGTTTTTGTAATCTTTTAGATAAATTATGAATACACGTACAAAACTCAGATCAGATGATCTTTGGTTTATGTGGGTGATTTGTGCAAACTTCTATCAATTGATATTATGCAGTGTACTGGTCAGGATCAGGTATTTGTAACATATTTTATGTCATACTTGGAATTGAGAGGCTTAAAGCTGCCGTGACTACTGTAACAGTTGGCTTCTATCTGTTAAATTCAGCTGCTCAAGAACCAGGTGTGGTTAAAGTGCGAGTGTATTCAGACGCTGGTGAGTTTTTGGGTGAAACCGATTTCGAGTATGAAGACATATTGGACACAGTTGTCTTCCAAGCAGTGCAGCTTGGCCCAGATGGTTTGTCTAAGCCGTTTGCTCTGATGGGAAAACATATGTGGAATCAAAGGTCATCTGAAAATCAGAGCTCATCTGCCAAGCAAAATTCAGGTGAATCTGACTAAATTATGTTACACACATTATTAATATAGGCTCTTTAAAGGCTATGATTTCCACAGGGAAGAAACAACCTTCTTGTTTTGATTTGTTTTATGATCTAAAGCAATGAAGAAGTCCTACAAGCAATACATGGATACGATTTTTCTAGCTTAAATGGACTAAATTAGCAGGTGAAGCCTGAACAATGTCCTGATAGCTGGCTACAATAGTAACAAGCGTACTTACACAAACACTTTTTTCCACAATGTCAAGAGCACGTTCATGTCAACAAAACAACACTATAATTAAGCTCCTTTCTGAGCCTGTCAGCTGTACTAAAGTACAGTGTTAAACTCTTCACATAGCAATCTGAGTTGATATAGCCATGTTGGCTAAAATGTGGCTGATAATGTAGCTAGGCCCTTAGATTCATTCTGGCTTTTCAACAGTCATCTCATGTACATACAGATTAAGTGATTGCTAAAGTTATGATTATTCAGGATCAGAATATCGAAGAAAGGTCATATACATTGTAGTAGTGTGCCTCAATGTTCTGTACTTTCGATATGAATTGATAGGCCAAGGAACAGGTGCCCTGAATGATAGCTGTCAAGACAGATCTTCACCAATGGAGAATACAGTCATGGATGACGAGTGTGAAGACCTGGCGCAACACTTCCAAGATTTAGTGAAATGGTAAATCCATTAAGTTGTATTCAGAAATCAGTGTTTCAGAGTTAGCATTATTTTGGTCTATATAGAAAAGCATGGTTTTGGTATTTTAGTCCTTTGCTCATTGATACTCAAGCAGATTACAAAATTTGAAAGTTCTGCTTTTAAAAAGAAAGCTAGACATACAGACAGACAGTGACTGTGAGGATACATAACTTAAACTAACTCTGGATTTCTCTAATCAGCACTACATTCCACTCTAACGTCATGCAAGCCGCATGTTTGATTACAAACATTGTGTATTTGCTAACATTGAGTTATTTACAGGTTATCAGAACAAAGCTTCCACCCAATTCATTCCAATACAGATACGTGGTTGAAACTTTTAAATGCTGTTGATGGGCTGTGCAGAAAATTGGGTTAGTCTTAATGATATTAATGAACGGGTGATGCTCTTTTTGCAGTCCAAAAACTCTACCTATTTGTGATCTTTTGTGGTTACTCCATGCCTGCCCTTCCTTGGATATAACACCCTTCCTTAGTTATAGATAATTATGAAGTTGATTTGATCTAACTTTTTCTACACCTTAATATTCCTGTTACCTCTTCATGATGATTTCAAAAGGAGTAACACTTTTGCTATTTTGTGTGAGTTAAGGGCTCACAAAGCCCACTTATTAAGGTGTGATTTGTTCTTTATCACAGCTTGTTCTGAAGATGAAAAGAATTTTAAGGGTAATCAACAGACATGCCCTCAAGAAAGGGAAGAAAACTATTTTGCTGATGCTGAGAATTCTTCATATGTCATCTGAAGATGACAGCGCTTCACTGTCTGATGCAGATAACTGGAGTGAAACTTTCAGTGGTTGGTGATTTTGGTTTTCATTTGATTGATTTCCCTGCTAATTGATCGACCCTGTTGTCATATAAAAGTTCTTTTGAGATTCAGAAAAAATCACTTACATGGGGAAAGGCAAGTGTTATGTGTCAATATAAGGGTTTATATATTAACACTTTGTAAATATGTATTCAGTAAACTTTTTCACACATACATTTCATGTCGGCTGGGATGATCAGAGCCAATTATTCTTTTTTAAAAGTCATATACCACCTCTTTTAGGATTGTTGATTTCTGTTTTTCCAGCCTATTGGTTGAAATAAGGTGTTCCCTGCTGGTTTTATTTAGAAGCAGATCTGGCTTTTTTATTACCATAATAATATATCATTAGCAAAAGCACATTATAGCATTTTATATAATGGTAATAGGTACGAATGGAGTCCAACTTGGTCTGTAATCATGAGTGATTAACAAAATGGGATGACCGCGAAGCGGGAGTCTAATTTGTTTATCATGACAAAGTCCTGTTATCAACTTATCAAAGCGTATATAGTTGACTTCCCTTCTTTTTCTTTGCCATATACTTGCTACCTGTGGTTAAATTTTAAAAAGGTAATGTAAAGCAAAAGGATGAAGTACATTAATCGTAAGCATTTGGCATTTTTCGGTAAATTGCTGCGCTAGCTGAGTGCTTCTCACACTCAAATTTTCATGGGAAGTGTTTCTTCTCACAGCATGTATTGAAGCTGAGGAGGATTTAGAAGGTGATCAACTGTCATGCACTCAGAAAAGAGATGAAAACTATTTTCCTAACACTGAGGATTACTCAAGTGTTTCATCAGAAATTAGTGCTTTGTCTAATTCAGAAAGCTGGGATGAATCTCTAAGTGGTATGTTATTTGTATTTAACCCTGTTATTAAATTTCAGTTAATTTGCTTTCCTTGAGCATACAATAATAATGAATATGTGACCATGAATGTACAAAATGAGCTATAACTTAAACTATCAGTAGATAAGGCACAAATAACGTAATTATGTCTCTTATTCACAGAAAGGATAATGACTATGGATTGTTGTTATCATTTAAGCTAGATGTAAGGAGAAGATAAAAATCTGTTGTTAGGTTGCCCTCTGCTGCCCTTGCGAAATGGCTTTTGGAATTCCTAGGAATTCCTAGGAATTCCCAACCATAAGAACTCTGGTTCTAAAAACCTAGAAATTCCCAGAAATTCCCAGAAATTCAAAGTTTATAACCAACAGGACTTGGAATTCCTAGGAATTCCAACTCAGAGAACCAATGACTTTCCCTGAAAAGCTGTAAATCTAAAAAATTCCTAGGAATTTCTGAGATTTTTTGGGAATTTTTAGGAATACTTAAGAATTACTGGGAATTTTAAGCAAACATTTGAGGCTAATGATATAAAATAAATACTTTAAATTAAAAAACCCAGCTAAAATTCAAGTATTCAATGAAATTTATTTAGAAGCTTAATTAAGGCTTACATGTAAAATATTTTTGATTCATTATTAACATCAATGTGTGGTAATATTAAGATGGAATTTGATTTTTCTTTTCTTGAAAACTTCATAAGGATTAATCCTCAATTACAGCTATTCATATAAAATAGTCCTAATCAATCATTAAATTTGGTTTGACACAAATTGTGAATAAAATCTGTCGATTCTTTTCCATAAAATACAATATCTTGAATTATATTTGAAAACCAAGCACTCTTAGGAGTGAAGGGGTTAATTACAGACAAATAAAATTGATTTTTTTTTATTACAATCTTGTTGTAACTGTAACAATAAATTAGAATGAAGTTATCCTAAACTGCAAACTTAGCTGCTGTTTGTATTTTTTTTTTCCTGGGCTCACAATGAGTTGGCCTTGAATGAGGTTGTCTACAAGAAGCTTGACCATTTTGTATCTGGGTTCCATGACATCTGAATTTGAAAAAAAATATATTTAAATATATATATTTGAAGCTCAGACCAGGCCTTTAAGATGGCTATGAGGAAAAGGGCATTCATTGGATTCTCAAATTGAGAAATCTCTGTTATATTGAGTGACTTTTATATTGGAGTTAGTACATCTCTCTCATATATTTTACTAAAAAAGGTTTGTTTAATAAAAGTTCTTATTATGAATCTTGAATGTTCCCAAACGTGACTAAAGGAATCTTGAAACCTTACTGATAGGTTTATTTCATTGTAAAGCATAAGCTTAAGAAACTGCGGCATGCAAGTGACCGATTCGATTCTCAGAATTATTCTAGTTTCAGTTGCGCCGAGCGTTATGTAAGCTTAATTCAACCCGCTACATCTATTCTTTTATAAGATTTTGATCACGTAACGAATATCGCAATTTCTACTCACCACAAACTTTCAAAATCGTAGCTTTACAGATGGCCTCTCGACCCTTGTTTGTACCAGTCAATATGTCAACTGTTGTCCCTTCTTTTAACTACACGGCGCCAACGACTTTCATTTCTTTTACAACACTCACGCTGTTCTCGTTTTCCCATTGAATCACAATAAAAGCTATCTTTAGAAATGTTATATTAAGCAAAACAGTTGGGAAAACGATCAACCGATGAAAAGTACATTCAAAGATGAGCGCCAAATGGAGTCTTCTTTGTTTCCGATCACGGGCATGATCACGTGGATCTTTTAGGACTTGTAATTGGCTAGCAAAGTGAATCCGCTGGCTTGCCGATTGTAGTGTTAGGAGAAGCGCTCAACTTTATTTTGACTTCTCCGACCGGCTCTCTGCTTCTAGACAATGGATACCTTGGTGATATAAATAATGATGTGAGCTCACTCTATGTAGAAATAATCGACAAGAATCGATCGTATTACAAATGCACGATTTGTGGCCGAAAGTTGTCGAGGAAACAAAGACTCGAAACTCACTTGAGTTGTGTTCATGGCAAAGGTGAAATACAAGCCAATCACAGTTGGGAATGCGACTACAAATCGTCTTTTACCCTCATATTTATAAAAGAAGGATACCACATTAGGAAGTATAAGGATACATAGATGATCCCAGTGTACCAGTACCTAAATCTACAAAGCTTGACCGTAGCAAGCGTTCAGCAACATGTTCCAACACCGCCATCTCGATTCCTCAGTCAGTCGTTTCCACTGAACTTAAAGCAGAGTGCGTCTTACAAAGGAGAAACATTTTTACAAGAGACAAGTAACTATATGCGATTACAGAGGTGCGTTGGAACTCTGATCCACAAATAGTTATGCACTGTCCGAAGTATAAAACAATTTTGTTGATAGCTGACAGACAGAGAAGAACAACAAGTAAACTTTAGAGCTGTTATTATTGAAGTGTGACTTGCAATTTTCATTTTTATATAAAGAAGGACTTGTATTTTGCACCAAAAATAAAGAGATGTAATATTTTTCGGGAGATCCAGATTGGGACATTTAAGAAATTAAGTTATGAAAGGAAACTTGGTTGGTACTTCTCACTACTAACAAGTCTTGTTGACAAATATTTTCAGATCAGAGTTTCAAATAAAGTAAATTGAAGATGTCATTTAAAAGGTGTTTTTTCTCCAGCACATTAACTACCTCTGTCTTGTCTGCATGCCAAATGTTTGCAAAGCGTGTGGATGATCCACAAGTATTGGAACTCTTACGAAAATGTTTTGTAAGAATAAAAACAGCAAAACAAATTACAGCAATTAGTCACGAAAAGAGAGCAAAAAACTAAAAAAAAAAACAGCAACAACAATCATGAAAAAAGAAAGACTAATTAGGTGTTGAATTTGTTTGGCTAAGGCATGAAATTTCTACTAAAAATATTGTCAACAAAAAGTCTCTGACAGTGTTTGAGGCAACTGAGCTTGACTGTTCCAAGGTTTTCTAACAAAGGCAACCAGTAATGTAGGTTAGGGAAGTAACTTATGTTCATAACTAACAAAATTCTTTAAGTGTAGATAACAATGTAGTTATTGTGGAAGTTGTGTACCAAGGAACAGCCAATGAATGTTTGATGATTTTGGCACATCAGTGAACATGAGACATTCATTTGCATCACAATAAAAATATTTTTTGATCATGGAATCCAAGAGTCCTTTGAGGTTAGAAAGCAAATCTGTGATATGAGTACATTGGATTAATTGGCAATTTCCATTTAACATAACTGACAGCTGGTTCATGAGAAAATCCATATTAAGGTAAAGATTTACTAAAACTTAGCTTGAATAATAAATTTCATGATTTTTAAGTTATAAACATATACATGTATGTATATCTCTTGGTAAGTTTTGTATAGCATACCTTTTATTGAGCCAAAGTTTTAAGCCTCTGAAATTACTCCTTTTCTTAAAACCTTCAAATTCAAGGTATTGAGAATTTCTTAGAATTTATGTGGACCTCAGGGTATTAAAATTGCCTCAAATTCAATTCCCAGAAATTCCCAAGAGTTCCACACTTCTTAAATTATAGGCAGTTTGTAAAGCTGAGAATTCCTAGGAATTCCTAAGCATTCCAAGTCCTCACAAAACTGGAGTCTTCCTTTCCCAGAAATTCCCAGTAATTCCAAGCTTTTTAAATCAGATTTATTTGCATAGTTGGGAATTTTTGAGAATTCCCAGGAATTCCTAGGAATTCCCAGGAATTCCCAGAAAACTGGGAATTCAGTTTGCAAGGGTCATTTGCATAATTGGGAATTTTTGAGAATTCCTAGGAATTCCAAGGAATTCCTAGGAATTCCCAGAAAACTAGGAATTCAGTTTGCAAGGGGGGCTTTACTATTGTTTTGAAATGTGTTGGCCCTTGTAACCTTTAGAAAGCAAAACAGGTTTTCAGTGTTAGGTTCACCTCTAACAAAACATTTTGCTTTTCAATACATAATTTTCTGCAGAGTTCTAGAGCTCCAATTCACCAATGGTGTCTTTTCTCCAATTTCTGGTTCATGAATAAAAATCTTGTTTTGATAACACTGTCTCTTTGTTTAATGATTATATGGAGTGACTTGTTTTTATCTTCTTTATCCAGATTCTTCACTTTCATTCCCCTGGGTGAATTCTAAATCAAGCAAATCTCTACAAACCATTCCTGAAACAGAATCAACTCAACATTCATACAAAGCTGCTAACAGTAAACCTGATGTGGTCCATGAAATCCTAGTACCAATGGTAGAGGGCTTCATCAGTGGGGAGAGCATTGGTAACAATAATTATGTTGGAAGTGCTGTCTGTCATAAATGGAACACATCTTCACCAGAGTCAAAAAACACTGAAGAAAATTGTGAGAAAGATGACCACAATGAAAAGCAGGATTCAAGTGAGGAATGGGCTTCCTATTCTGATAAAAGAACCTCACATACTCTGTTAGCATTACATGAGGATACCCCAGTGTGTTGTCTTGATGTTCCTACTCTTAATGTGGAGAATGAAAAAGTCAGTACCAGAGTGATGAACATTTTGAGACACCTCTCACAAATGCTAAACCACAATCTTCAGAATCAATTTGTTCTGTAACTTCAAACCGGCAATCAGCAACACATCCTGGACCAATTACTCAAGAAGCAGCTCAATCTCCCTTAAGCAACCCTGTGTGGAATGGAGAAAGCAAATTGAACATGGCCCCTCCACAGTGTATTGATGAGGAAATACACTCAGGTTAGGAATGGGAAGAATCTGGTAAATATTCTGATAAATATTCTGCAATTGAGAATAGAATTTTTTTTAACTCTCCCTGCTGAAAAAATCATTTGTATACAGATAAAAATAATTATTCAGTGTTCACAAATTCCTGTTGTAGACCTTAAACTGAATTTTTGATATTTATCTCAAGAATTAGTTTCATAGAAATGGTAGAGTGTTATGGAACTACAGGTTATGGCCATAGGAATTATGTGTTCATAGTCAATTTTACATTTATTTCTTCTTGATACCATTCTGGGGCTATATCGATAGAGATTTGGTTTCAAATTCTGTCTTAATTTAACAGAAACTTGTTTGAATATGCAAATACTGGTAGTGAGAGCTTTGGCATTAAATCAAAGAAATGCAATAATTGAGACAAGTGGAGAATTTTTGATTAGCTCAGTTTCAAACCCAGTCAATGCTGCTTCCATGTCCTCCAAATACAATCCCATCCATTCATAAGCCATCCCTTAACTTCCCAGAAAGTTAGATCTAAGACTAGGATTATTCTAAAGCAGGAAAATCTTAAGAACCTGTCCCGTTATTAAAACCAACTCAGTATCTGCATAATGTCATTAACAAGGAAACTTACGTGAGCCATGATATGTTGCCAGCAATTATTGAAGGGGAAGGTCCCGCCAGTTGGTTTGATCTTTGTGAGAATGAAGATGTTGGAAAGAATGAGCATTCAAGATGGGAAATGTCATCTATTGAATCAAATAAGACTGATGGAGGTGTGGAGAAAGATGTCTTTGATTCAGAGGAAGAATTAAGCCAAGAAGAGGGGCTCTTTTCTGAACAAGGGAACTCGCATATTCACCTATCATTACCAGATGATACCTCCGTTCAGAGTCGTCGTCCTGAAGTGGAGAATAAAGAGAGCCAGGTGTGTTTGTTACGTAGAGTTTTTTCCCAGCATTTGTAAGGTAGATCCTTGAGGACAGAATCTTTATTGTTCATTTGCAGAACTATATACAATGTTTCACAAGGTGAGGTGAATGCATGTATAAACCAGCTAACGACTGTATACACGTGGTTTTTTAATCAGTTATGAAGGATTTCAAACTGTGAACTTTAATCTTTGCAAGAGCTCAGTCTTCTTTCATTATTGTACTATTTGCTTGTAAGTGCAAACATGTTTCCTTTCTTTCGAGAATTTTTACCTTTGGTCAATATAACTTGTATAGTCATAAATCTTTGGTACTAATTTATTTCAAAAACATTTTAGTTGATGTTTTTCATACATGATGGCAATCTTGAAAACAGTGCCTGAACACTAATCGCAACAAAGTTCATCAAAATGGCAGCACATTCACATTGCAAGTTTTAATCTCAATTGTCGAATAAAAGAAAATTCGAGCCCAAAACTTAACCTCTTTCTCAGTCTATTTACACACACACTACGTTGCTGATCTAAGCAGTTTTCATTGACACACACGTATGACCTTAGTTTATACAGGATAAGTTCACCAATGCGTTCTCTGTAGTAGTGGCAGAGAGTCAGTTGACCACAATACCGCAAGGCCTGAGGTTTCAATTCCTCATGGGGAACACACAATTTTAGTTTTTGTCTTTCTGCAAGCAGTCCCAACTTTTTGCCGAAGTCCGTCTCACCAGTTAAAAAAAAATCTGAACCGTGAATGAACGCTTTGATTTAGCATTGCAAAAACTACTTTAAGTTCAGTTTTTATTTTTCAGCTCTAATTCCTATCACGTTTAAAATTTGGGAATGGAATTATCGTTAGCTCTAAACCTAATTCTGTCGCTTAAAAGTAATATGTTTGTTTTTATCCGAATCGAGTACTACTTAGATTATTTAGTTTTAGTGTAAATATTTTAAGCGTCAAATAGTGTACTTCAATGGGACAGGAAATAAAAAACTCGCGGCCTAACTGGACGGGATGGATAAAAAGAAAGGCAAACCTGCTCAGAATATATTTGGAGACCATAGCTTTATTCAGAGAAGGGCTAAATTTGTTAAGAAGTGCACAACTTGTGAATTCCTTGATTTTTAGGTGAGTGCAACAAATTTACCACCATTAAATCGTTGTTTACTGGACTTTACTGCCAGATAATTGCGTGGTAATGTGTTAAAAAATTTGTGAAAAGAGAAGGGTTTTGTAAAAAATTCTTCTTTTCAACAATTCTTTCAGGAAAACAACACTTATATTTCGAATGATATTTACCATTGAAAATTGCTCCCAGTTCAGGTTTCATTTTCCAGCCATTATTCTTATCACGTTTAATAATCAAACTATCGTTGATTCCAAAACTAAATTTGTCGCTTGAAAAGTTAGATGCGTATTATTTCCGAAACGAGTATTATTTAAGTTATATAGTTTTCCTTTAAATTTAAAAGCCCTAACAACGTCTCTCGATCGGACCGGAACTGAAAACTGTCTTTAAAGGTTTGAAACTCGTGGTTAAGCAGGAAGGGACAGAAGCCATGTCTGTGGTGAGGGGGATCGTTTTGTTGTTCCATTCTTAGTGCCCCTTCTAACCATTAAATTGAATTATTATCATATGCTTAACTGTTGTACAAGGTAATACTACTTCGGACCTTAGGCCTAAAAAACATTTGAAGAGTATAGTCGTCCGAAAAGCAGACTCAACCATTTACTACTGAACGAATTTAAGAGATCCTCGCGGCTAAGAACACTACTGAACTAGTAGTTGAAAATAAGACCTGAAAAAAATTCAGGCCTGTAGGGTATTTGAACCTATGACCTCTGCGATACCGGCGCAGCGTAGCGTTGGTAGAGCGCTGCACCGGTATTTACTACAATACTTTCTCATTGTTTTTCTTTTCTATATTTTGAAGGACACTTTACTTTTTACGGCTGCAAGAAATGGTCAGACTGATATTGTAAGGTTGCTCATAAAGAACAGAGCTGATGTCAACAAGGGATGGGTACGTTAGAAGGATAAATTATATATGTTATGAAGAGTAAAGTCAGAGTCTGAGAGTAAGAGTTTAAATTTCATTTAAATCTGTAGCAGAATGTAGTCGTCTTAAAAGCAGATTCAACCCTATATCCTTAGGGTGGTCATTAAAGAAGAGAAATGCGGTTTTGGAGGTCCCTCCACTCTGTAAGGCTGCAAGTAATGGTCACACTGCTATTGAAAGGTTGCTCATAGAGAACGGAGCTGATGTCAACAAAGGAAGATGGGTACGTTAGAAGGATAAATTGTATATGTTATAAAGAGTAAAGTCAGAGTCTGAGAGTAAGTCTAAATTTCATTCAAATTTGTAACAGAATGTAGTCATCTTAAAAGCAGATTAAACCATATATCCTTAGGTTGATCATTAAAGAAGAGAAAATGCGGTTTATTTATTACTATACTTTTTTTTTGTTTTTTCTTTCCTATATTTTGAAGGACACTCTACTCTTTGAGGCTGCAAGGAATGGTCACACTGGTATTGTAAGGTTGCTGATAGAGGACGGAGCTGGTGTCAACAAAGGAGGACGGGTACGTTAAAAGAATGAATTGTATATGTTATAAAGAGTTTAGTCAGAGTCTGAGAGAAAGAGTTTAAATTTCATTTAAATTTGTAGCAGAATATAGTCGTCTTTAAAGCTGATTCAATCAGATATCCTTAGGTTGGTCATTAAGAGAGGTTGTCAGTAATTTTCAAGAATTCGGCGACAGAAGCCCAAATTCAACTTGCTTTTTATTTGCTCCAAAAGACCCTTTTGGTTAATTGTTTTCAAAAATAATATTCAAAAGTTCCAGCGAGTTTTTATTTTGGCAAAAAATACGAAAGTTCGAAATCGGCCAAAACGTATCTAATTTGCATAATTTCTATCGGGCTTTGCGTGCATTTTTACAACGCCTCGTACAAGACAACGAAAAATTATCTTGGATTCATTTTTTCATAAGTTCTTTTTTATCCCTCGGAATAGCTTTCCAACTATATTTTATCTCCAACTAACCTTCCTTTCGTTTGTAACCACCCGCGTAAAATTGTTACGGGAAAATTCATTGATTTTCCCGTGTGTGTTATTCGGTACATATTCATTCGTAAACTTTCACATTTAACCATTTCAAGTCCTTTCAAAAACCACAGTAGCTTTTGAATAGATTTTTGTTGTTACTCGCTTTCATCATATGCACCTGCTTGTCGGCACTTTTGTCATCTAGTACATGGTTTTTTTAGGTAAATATAAGTGTCAATGGTCTTTCTGGAAACATTGGTTTTCATGGTAGAAAGCAGCTGAGTTTATACTCGTAACCTTAATTTCTTTTCATACAATGGTTTCCAAACCAATCTTGTATAAATAAGCAGAAACCTTTAATTGCTTTTTCGTTTTTATTTCCTGAGCTGCGCTACTGCAATTAAGATAGGTATTGTTTTCTATACCAGAGCTGTAAATTCGCACCTAGGTTTCCTACTTTAATGGCCTAAAGTTTATTGCATCCGTCTTTTTAATTTTGAGATTCTATCCGTCGTAGAAACAGATGGAATAATTAAGTAGTTTTCGTTTAACTTCAAAGAGACTTTTTCCGCTCCTTTGTGTCCTTATTCAAATATTGCGATTTGTGTAACAATAGCACTTCGCACCAGTTACTTCTTAAGCAAGTACCTTGTACAGCTTTGATGATTACAAACTAGAGTATGCTAGAGGTCATGTCGCTTGTTGGCCTGACCTAGAATAAAAGTACTGTGGAACCCAAGATTGTCTTATCCTTGACGTCCGTATAAGCTCGCTCGAAGTAGATCTCCGTGTACCAGGAAATCGTGACGAGTTTCCGTTCTCGCTGCCGAGTCGTCTCTACAGAGTTAGTTCCCCCAGTTGTTATTGTTCCGTCCGCGAAGATTCAGTTTTCCAGTTTGGGGGCGAAAACCTATCGTCACAAAATACACTATATTCTGTATTCCGTTTGTACGCTGAATTTTGCCATATTTCAGACGACCATAACATGGGGGGTATACAAATGTACATAAAATAAAAGTACTCTTTTCAACGAGCAATTCTTCGTGTTTATCATGTAAAAATTTTATATTTGGCCCGTGAAAAGCGAGCGTGTCAGACCAAAATATACAGCGTGCAATTTCGCGGAGTTCGGCCATTTTCTTTGCTGTACTCCTATTGCAAATCACACGCTACTGGGACAAAACTGGACGTGTTTGGTCTCTACCTCTGTTTTGATTCATTTAAATACATGAATTTTAACTTAAAAATTATACTACCTTCATTGTTAAGTCAACAAACTACCGTTTTAGGTAAAGTTTTTGAGTTTGTTTTTCTCGAGTGCTAACTAAACAAATCGCTGTTTATTGCTTAGGGTTAGCACACATAAAATATTCGAAACATGTAGTTGTCGCAAGAAAATACTCGCTTGTGCATGAACCTCGTGTATACATTCGGTGTTTTGCTCGGTTGCTTTCTACGGATGTCACTGTAATTAAAATAGCATGTTTGTGTTTCATCCCACCTATCATGTAAACATAATCAAAATAAATATATGTTATTTGCCGGCTGGGAGGTTCGTATGGTGAAAAACTGTGACCGAGGTCTTGAAAATACTGCCCGAGGCCGTAGGCCGAGGGCAGCATTTTCAAGACCGAGGTCACAGTTTTTCACTATACGGACCGACCCTTAGCCGGTAAATAACATATTTATTGTTTTTAAACTTGACGAAATTCTTTCCGAAAGAACCCGAATGATTTAGGGCTGAAAATACGATAAGATCTTCCATAAACTGAACAATTTTTGAGCGAGTAAATGGTAGTTAAAATAGAGGTGATGTAAATTAAAGAGAGATGCCTCAGCGAAACATTTTCATTTCCGTAACGATAAAGGTGATTTAAAAGGCTTCCAAACAAACTTTGAAACATTATTTTTACAAGTATCTGTCACAATCTGACACCTGTCAATTAGAGAGCGCGTAAGAAAAAAAAAGCATAAGAGCATTTGAAAAACAACGGAACTAGTTTGGCAAGGACTGTCACGACAATGTTTTCTTCAAAATCAGTCAATGATCTAACGGAAAGTATTATTCACTCTCATCGACGATTCATTCATGTACGAAGATTTACGTCTGTTCATTAAGTAAACGGCGAGGAAAGTAATTGTGAGTAAATTCAATCTTTTTATTTTGAAGTTGTGAGAGTTTGCTCGTTTGTTTGCTGCAATGGCGTGTGTAAATCTGGTCTTTCCTTCACAAAAACTAAATTCGAACGGCACACTCCAACGAGACACAATGGAATTTAATGCGGCCTTTTCTCAAAAAATTCCTTCAGTTTCTGTTGTGTAATTTACGGTACAAATGTCCAAATTGAACGGAATTAGAAAGACTCACCGGGAGCGTATATTTGTTGTAGAACTTAAATTAAAACTTTGCTCGCTCTTTCTCTACTAACAATTTTCTCGAGAAAATTCAGATGTTAAATTAACGAAAGTTCCATCGTTCAGTTTAACTGTAACCAAATACCTCACGTTTTAACTTTCTGGGTACTTTTTGTGAACGATTAAAATTAATTGCAGACAGTTTTTAGGCCGCTTGTCAACCAACGTTATAACACTATTGTTTATACAAATTCATTCTGAAACCAATATTTTTCTGTCAACCAAAGTGATTTGAGAGAGAGAAAAGAGAGGATTCATAAGTTATTTATTGGCTTGAGGTAGTGACCGACTTGTTTGCTTTAAAATACTGCCCAGCCGGAAAACGAGTTATATTTATGAAAAATGACAATGAAAGTTGGGATGTACTCGACGACTCACGAAAGCGTTACCGTGGCCCGTGGGCAGAGATAGGAAAATACTGACCGGGTAAAGAACCAATCAGATTGCAGGATTCGTTACCGTGCCCTCTAAAAAAACAATAAATATATGTTATTTGCCGGCTGGGAGGTCCGTATGGTGAAAAACTGTGACCGAGGGCAGCATTTTCAAGACCGAGGTCACAGTTTTTCACCATACGGACCGACCCTTAGCCGGTAAATAACATATTTATTGTTTTTAAACTTGACGAAATTCTTTCCGAAAGAACCCGAATGATTTATGGACGTAAATACGGCAAGATCTTCCATAAACTGAACAATTTTTGAGTGGGTAAATGGTAGTTAAAATAGAGGTGATGCAAATTTAAGAGAGATGCCTCAGCGAAACATTTTCATTTCCGTAACGATAAAGGTGATTTAAAAGGCTTCCAAACAAACTTTGAAACATTATTTTTACAAGTATCTGTCACAATCTGACACCTGTCAATTAGAGAGCGCGCAAGAAAAAAAAAGCGTAGGAACATTTGAAAACAAACAGAACTAGTTTGGCAAGGACTGTCACGACAATGTTTTCTTCAAAATCAGTTAATGATCTAACGGAAAGTATTATTCACTCTCATCGACCATTCATTCATGTACGAAGATTTACCTCTGTTCATTAAGTAAACGGCGAGGAAAGTAATTGTGAGTAAATTCAATTTTTTTATTTTGAAGTTGTGAGAGTTTGCTCGTTTGTTTGCTGTAATGGCGTGTTTAACTCTGATCTTTCCTTCACAAAAACTAAATTCGAACGGCACACTCCAACGAGACACAAGGGAATGTAATGCGGCCTTTTCTCAAAAAATTCCTTCAATTTCTGTTGTGCAATTTAAGGTACAAATGTCCAAATTGAACGGAATTGGAAAGACTCACCAGGAGCGTATATTTGTTGTAGAACTTAAATTAAAACTTCGCTCGCTCTTTCACTATGAACAAATTGCCCGAGAAAATTCAGATATTAAATGAATGAAAGTTCCATCGTTCAGTTTAACTGTAACCAAATACCTCACGTTTCAACTTTCTGGGTACTTTTTGTGAACGATTAAAATTAATTGCAGACGGTTTTTAGGCCGCTTGTCAACCAACGTAATGACACTATTGTTTATACAAATTCATTCTGAAACCAATATTTTTCTGTCAACCAAAGTGATTTGATAGAGAGAAAAGAGAGGATTCATAAGTTATTTATCGGCTTGAGGTAGTGACCGACGTGTTTGCTTAAAAATACTGCCCAGCCGGAAAACGAGGTATATTTATGAAAAATGACAACGAAAGTTGGGATGTACTCGGCGACTCACGAAAGCGTTACCGTGGCCCGTGGGCAGAGATAGGAAAATACTGACCGGGTAAAGAACCAATCAGATTGCAATATTCGTTACCGTGCCCTCTAAAAAAACAATAAAATACGAAATTATATGGACAGGCGGGTTACCCCAGCTAGGCGGGTTACCTCACCTACCTGGGGTCCCCCACCTCCATTTTAACAGGCCCTTACATGTAATTTGCTTTAAGGTTATGCCAGTGGAATAGATTATAAATTAAAGAACAATATAAGCGACGGGCCAATTTCAGCTAAAAACACGTCGACAGAGCCGGTATCTTTGTAAACAGCGATTTGTTTATTTAGCACTCGAGAAAAACAAACTCAAAAACTTTACCTAAAACGGTGGTTTGCTCACTTAACAATGAAGGTAGTATAATTTTTAAGTTAAAATTCATATATTTAAATGAATCAAAACAGAAGTAGAGACCAAACATGTCCAGTTTTGTCCCAATAGCGTGTGATTTGCAATAGGAGTACAGCAAAGAAAATGGCCGAACTCCGTGAAAATGCACACTGTATATTTTGGTCTGGCGTGCTCGCTTTTCACGGGCCAAATATAAAATTTTTACATGATAAACATGAAGAATTGCTCGTCTAAAAGAGTACTTTTATTTTATGTACATTTGTATATCTCCGATGTTATGGTCGTCTGAAATATGGCAAAATTCAACGTACAAACGGAATACAGAATTTAGTGTACTTTACGCGGGTGGTTACAAACGAAAGGAAGGTTAGTTGGAAAGCTATAAAAGATAAAAAAGGACTTATGAAAAAATGAATCCAAGATAATTTTCGTTGTCTTGTACGAGCGTTGTGAGAGTGCACTGAAAGCCAGATAGAAATTATGCAAATTAGATACGTTTTGGCCGATTTCGAACTTTCGTGTTTTTTGCCAAAAAAAAAAAACTCGCTGGAACTTTTGAATATAATTTTTTAAAACAGTTCACCAAAAGGGTCTTTTGAAGGAAATAAAAGGCAAGTTGAATTTTTGCTTCTGTCGCCGAATTCTTGAAAATTACTGAAAACCTCTCTTAAAGAAGAGAATGTGGTTTATGTATTACTCTACTTTTTTATTGTTTTCCTTTCCTATATTTTGAAGGACACTCCACTCTTTGAGGCTGCAAAAAATGGTCACTCTGATATTGTAAGGTTCCTCATAGAGAGAAGAGCTGATGTCAACAAAGGAGGACGGGTACGTTAGAAGGATAAATTGTATATGTTATAAAGAGTTAATTCAGAGTCTGAGAGTAAGAGTTTAAATTTCATTTAAATTTGTAGCACAATGTAGTCGTCTTTAAAGCAGATTCAACCATATATCCTTAAGGTGGTCATTAAAGAAGTGAAAATGCAGTTTACATATAACTATACTTTCTCATTGTTTTTCTGTTTTATGTTTTGAAGGACACTCCACTCTTTGAGGCTGTAAGTAATGGTCACACTGATATTGTAAGGTTACTCATAGAGAGCGGAGTTGATGTCAACAAAGGAAGCGGGGTACGTTAGAAGGATAAATTGTACATGTTATAAAGAGTTAAGTCAGAGTCTGGGAGTAAAAGTATATATTTCATTTAAATTTGTAGCAGAATGTAGCTGTCTTAAAAGCAGATTCAACCATATATCATTAGGGTGGTCACTAATGAAGAGAAAATGCGCTTTATATATTACTATACTTTTTCATTGTTTTTGTTTTCTATATTTTGAAGGACACTCTACTCTTTGAGGCTGCAAGAAATGGTGACATTCTTATTGTAAGGTTCCTCATAGAGAACGGAGCTGATGTCAACAAAGCAGGACGGGTACGTTAGAAGGATAAATTGCATATGTTATAAAGAGTTAATTCAGAGTCTGAGAGTAAAAGTATATATTTCATTTAAATTTGTAGCAGAATGTAGTCCTCTTAAAAGCAGATTCCACCATATATCCTTAGGGTGGTCATTAAAGAAGAGAAAATGCGGTTTTTATTTTACTCTACTCTACATATCTGATGTCAACAAAGCATGGGTACGTTAAAGGGATAAATTGTATATGTTATGGAGAATTAAGGCAGAGTCTGAATTAAAAGTTTAAATTTCATATAAATTTGAAGCACAATGTAGTCGTCTTAAAAGCAGGTTCAACCATATATCCTTAGGGTGGTCATTAAAGAAGGGAAAATGCGGTTTATATATTACTATACTTTCTCATTGTTTTTGTTTTTTATATTTTGAAGGACACGCCACTCTTTGAGGCTGCAAGAAAAGGTCACACTGATATTGTAAGGTTGCTCATAAAGAACGGAGCTGATGTCAACAAAGGAAGAGTGGTACGTTAGAAGGATAAATTGTATATGCTATAAAGTGTTAAGTCAGAATTTGAGAGTAAGAGTTTAAATTTGTATCAGAATGTAGTCATCTTAAAAGCAGATTTCACCATATATCCTTAGGGTGGTCATTAAAGAAGAGAAAATGCAGTTTATATATTAGTATACTTTTTCATTGTTTTTGTTTTCTATATTTTGAAGGACACTTCACTCTTTGAGGCTGCAAGAAATGGTCACACGGATATTGTAAGGTTGCTCACAGAGAGCGGAGCTGATGTCAACAAAGGAAGCGGGGTACGTTAGAAAGATAAATTGTAGATGTTATAAAGAGTTAAGTCAGAGTCTGAGAGTAAGAGTAAATTTCATTTAAATTTGTAGCAAAATGTAGTCGTCTTAAAAGCGGATACCACTATATATCCTTAGAATGGTCATTAAAGAAGAGAAAATGCGGTTTTTATTTTACTCTACTCTACATATGTCATTGTGTTTTTCGTTCCAGTTTTTTGAGTCTAATCCATTCACTACGGCTGCCGGAATTGATAACTCTTATTTTTTTTTTTTGGTTGCTTACAAGGAGCAAAGCTTATGTCAACAAAGTAGGAGGGGTTAGTTAAAAGTATAAATGGGATATGTTATGAAGAATTTAGTCAGATTTTGAAAGTCAAATATTTTATTGCTGTTCAAAGATTTTTTTTTCTGTCGAATAAAACGTTGCTGGAAGTTGCGAGCTCTTTCTATTTCTTTCTCGTTTTCCTTTCGACGCGTTATGGTGCTACCCAAGTCATTAGATGATATGCTTGCAATCTACTACGAAACTTGGATAGAAAGCTATGGAAACCTGGCCAGAAAAAAATATTTCGAGACGGGAAAGGGCTTAATTTCTTTAGAAGCTTAAAAGTTACGAATGTCTTTTGTTTGAGTGGTACGTAACAGATTCACCATATTTGAATCGTTGTTTAGTAGACTTAACGTCCAGAAAATTGCGTGGCGATGTATTGAAATTTTTAAAGAGAGGAGGGTCCTTTAGCAAATATCTCTATTTAACAATACTTAAGGAAATGAGCACTCATATTTATCATTGCAAAAACTACTTTAAGCTAAGTTTTCATTTTCCAGCCGTAGTTCGTATTACGTTTAAAATTTCGTAGTCGAACTATCGTTTACTCCAAAACCAATTTTGTTGCTCGAAAAGTGAGGAGTCTATTTTTTTTCCGAATACATTATTACTTAGTTTATTTAGTTTTCATTTAAATGTTTTAAGTGCCAAATAGTGTACTCCAATCGGACCGGAAATTTTTTTCGGATGCGTGCAACAGACTCACCCTAATTAAATCGTTGTTCACTAGACTTTACTGCCAGATAATTGCATGGTAAGTGTTGAAAATTTTTAAAAAGAGGAGGATTTTTAAATAGTTAGGTACGGTCAGTGACACGTGCAGCTGTGCCTCGTGTACCACTTTTTTGTTTTAAATATATTTTGACGTCTTCTGTGATGTTTCGAAACAGATGCACAGGAACACGGAATCTGTTTTTTTTTTTTATATATATGTGTGTTTATTCAAAAACATTTATGTTGTCGACAGTGACGTCATTTGTGAGCCTGTTCTCAAATAGATCATGTGTAAGAATCATTCCAAATACTATAATATTATGAGCTAAATTATACCCAGATTTTGATTGGTTTATATCTCAGATCTGTTGGAGGAAAGACGCATAGATGACGTGGCCCATAACAGCCTTTCGCGTCTCTATTATATAAAACAAATAGATTCCAAGTTGCCGTGGGTCTGTTTAGTAATAGATCCCAGAGGCCTTTCAAAAATGAAGTTTATTTATTTCTCTTTCGACGAAGTAGTTTCGGATATGGATCGCGTTGTTTTGTCTGCATACTGCGATTTTTCAGGTGAAAAGGTCGACTGACTGAGTACGCTGTGCCCCATGTGCAACTGTTCTGTTCTCACCATATTTTTACGTCATCTTCTATCTATTACTGAACAGACCAATAGCATCTTGGTTTATATTTGCCGGTTAAATTTAATTTAGTTATCATATATAAAGAATACTTCATGTAAAGTCTGTTCGGACGGTATTTACACACGATTTGGTAGTAACGGAAATCGAACTTGTGAGCGAAGCGAACGAGTGAGATTTCTGATACAATCTGGGGAGTGCGTAAATACCTTGTGGTCAGACTTTCCATGATGTATTTTGTTGATTCCAAAAGGAGATTTTATCATACAACTTTACTTTTCTTTAGGTCATTAAATAAGGGAAGGTAAGCTTTACATATTTCTTTCTCATTTTGTTATTTGTTTCCTAGCTTCTTGGCTTGAATCCACTCCAAAAAGCTGTCGAAATTGGTCACAGTGATATTGTTAAGTTGCTTGTGGATAATGGAGCTGATTTCAATGAAGCAACCTTGGTACGTAGTAACCTCAACTGTAATTTTGTAGAGTTTAGTCAAAGCATAAACTTTAGTCATAGTGATGAAACATGTCCTCTAAAGTCAGTGGTGTACTCCTGAAGATGTAGTTACCATGGTGTGTAAAGATTGTTGCTACACCCTTGCTTTAAAAGAGATATCGAACGCTCAGTCATGAGGGTTATAATAGTTTTTTTAAAGCGAAGGTGCCCTTTTTGCTTAGTGGCTTAAATTCTGCATACAAAAATACTCCTGGTGATCTCTTGCTGCGTAGAGCTGCCGAGTGCGGTTTGCATATGGGGAGATTTGACCGCATTCAATTGCTTCTCTTCGTGGAAAATACTTAGGATTTGCATGTACATCTATCTTCTAACTGTGCTGTCTCTCTTCAAGATAAATAATAGTTCAGTTGCTGTTTAGATGAATGCAATGTTGAATTCACGAGGATGTCATTCTCATGAGTTCGGATTATCATTTTTAGTTTACCTCAAAAGAGATATGGAAAAGCCTCATCAAGAACGTCATTGTTTTATGCCATTCATGGGTCTAATTATGATTGTTTTGCAAAGTATAAAACTCGCTGTAGGTTTTATTAACTTTACTGTGAATGCTATTTCACATCTGCTAAGCATATGTTGGTTGGATGCTACACACTAAGTGTCTTGAATTCTGGATAATGTTGAATTCTGGATGAGGGTCACAGTGTTGTTTCATGTGCGCCGCCTCTACTCACCCAGTAGTATTTATACACGCAATTTACTAGTTGGTGGACTGTTGTATAAGGTGATATTCCTCACTTTTCTTCGTGAATGGAGTTTTGTCAAGGTTTCAATTGATGAACTGAATTGAGTTTTATTATCTGGTTTCGATTCGATTAACTGAAGAGAAGCCTTGCCTGAGGGTCCTCGCTCGTGTTGTTTCGTAAGGAGTACCTCTTTACACTCAACAGTGTAAATGCAGACTAGCTACAACTCTTAGAAATGTTTAGCTACAACCTTATAGAATAGAGTTGGCTGCAGCCGAGGTAGATTTCACATAGACTGTAGCCCTTAGAGAAAAATGGTTGACTTTTAACTATCTCTGTCTCGTTCTGTTGTTATTTTGAGAATCATTACTTTCTAGCTGAAGTAGTAGTTGCTCAAATCCTCTCCCTCTCTGTTCAGAAACTGCCATTGCAAAACTACGTCAATTTTAGCTTCTTGAGTAAGACTGCTCAGTGAACTCATGAGTGTTTTTTAATTATTTTCCAGGCCATTGAAATCGAGCTGCTTGTAGAGATCCTGCGTAGAGAGTTCGAAGCTGATGCCAGGGTATGTTTGGTTGTTCTCCAGAAGAAGTTCAATTTTGTAGTAGAAATTCCGCAATGGTTAATTGACCATATTTACCTTCAATATTTGACATAAACAGTACGTCAAATGGTATATGTCAGGAGACGAGCTTCATGTTATGTGCATTTTGTAAATACTCCTGTATTAGCACGAACTTATTTAGCTGAACTTCGTTGATCTTCGTTACATCTCAGATGTGATCAAGAGAATGTTTCCTCGCTTGCAGTCTCTTGGCTGAATTTAAAACGCTTCATGAATTTAAAAGTATTTATTATTGTGAAGCATGTCAAGTGGTGCATTCCTACCCGTGCTGTGTTCCAAAAGATTTACTTTAGCAGGCTGAAAAGGGTGATATCCACAATTTGTATTGTATATCATTTTTTCTTTAAGCATCTCAGCGGTCCGGAATCGTAAATCCTCGAATCTGATTGGCTAATTCCGCGCCCTCCAGCAGTTCTTATTTTTCCATCGAGACCCAGGCGCATTTTACACCTTTCAATCGATTTACGAGAGAGGCTTAATGATGTAAATGTTGTAACAAGTGATTCACATTTATGGATTCAGACAGCGAAGGCTATCAAGCGACAGCGAATTTTATCATCCCGAAAAGAAAAACCTACTTCAAGACAAAGAAAACTATCATGAAATACAAACTGCCGCAGAAATGACAAACATATTTCGGGTTCCTTTGGCAAACATTTCGACAAGTTTCAGAAAAAAAACTGTTTTTCACCAGCCTAGGTCGGTCATTATTGGGAAAAGCTGTGCCGTCTGTCTTGAGTTCCACCCTCGAGCACAGTCTTTTTTCCAATACGGTCCTTCCAGTTGATGAATAATGTTTATTTGTTTATCTGATGTGTCTTAAACATTTTTTGTCAGTGTTTATTTGCAGCTCTAAGCTTAGTCATAGTTCTGAGAGTGTAAAGCAACAACTTACATTCTAATAATAACAATGTGTAGCTTTTAGTGCATTGACTGATTGTTGTATCATTTGACCTACTTTCAGGATACTAAACTATCACTTGAAAGAGAGTTAGATGTACAGGTATGTTTGGAAGTTCTAAAGGTATATTTCTGAAAAAATTTTTATTAATAATCTCAAAAATCAGTCGTATGAGTGGAGTGATGCGTCAACCCTCACTCTGAATTCATCTACAGTTACACTTCTTGTAGGATGTGTGGTGATTGATTAAGTTAATGTCTGGCAGCTTGTACTTGTCAGAAAAAAGAAGACGAAGAAGAACAAAACAGAAAAACACTTTGAACTAGAAAACATTCAGCAAATACGTATTGTAAGGGTGACAAGTAATTGATAATAGAGTGGTCCATAACTTTTGAGCCTTGTAGTGAAAGAGGGAGAGTAGTTTTTTCGTCGTGAACGCGGAACATAGAAAAATTAACGAAAAATTCAGAAGTTCGATTCCTCGTGGGAACTTTATTTTTTCTACGCACGTGACAAAACGATAAACATCTCTCTCCAATTAAGGGTTAATGCTGAAGTTTCCTATGTTTTGTCATTTGCGTTTTTCACCTTTCCTATCTCTTATCTTTTTACATTACCCTGCTTCCACGTCTTTTCCTTTCACCAAGGGCTACTGAGTGTTATCAACACAACTATGGCTAAGAAATGATAACATACTTTTACACTTCGCTTCCTGTTACATTGTGAACTTTTTTCTCTCCTCGTAGCTGAGAGGGAAGAAGACAGCAAGTTTGCCTAAAAGGCCAGGAAAGAGGTTGAAAACCCAAACAGAGATACCCAGTCCGAGAGACATCGTTGAAGAAGGCAAATATGGAAAAGACTCGATGACAGATGTTGAGCTTGGCTTAAACTGTTTACGTATCAGCCCGAGATGTGAACAGTTTAAGCCTTGCATTATGGAAGAATCGCCCGGTGATTCTTCCATAATGCATGATGATTTTAAGCCTATCAACAAACATATGGACAGAGTGACATTAACAGATGTAGGCAATGCTAAACAAGGTCACTGCGGTGTTGTTGAAAAAGCAAAAACACACCCTAGTGGTGATACTATCATTATTTATGAAAGGAGGATCAATGAAGAAGGATCCAGTGTGGGTGAAGCTTTTGGACTGGCGACTAAGGATCTCAAAGGTACTTGGGAGGATGAAGAAGTGATGGCTGAAAATGTTCAAGTTGGTTCAGTTGTTAAATACGTTCAAGTAGGGGATGAATTCCTCTTTCAAGGAAACACGAAACGTCCACGATGGGTGAGCAGGCTTTTTTATTATTTTTTTACTTCGATTTGGAATACCTTGCTGTCTAGAAAAAAGTAATCCCTAGATAGTGCGTTTGAAACGTTCGAACTGTTCATACAATTAAGTACTTATAATTTCATCGTGTAGAATTAATCATAGAGTCGATTTTTAAAAATAACCGCATCATTTTCTGGGTGACGGGATTTGATCGATCCTGACCATGATCATATCTTTGGAGTACCTTTTGATTTGTTTGTTTGCTTAGTTTTTGTTGATGATGCTGTTCTTATTGTTGTTGTTGTTACTGTTGCTGGTTTTTTTTAATTATAATCTTATCTGGACTCTTAAAAGGTTTGTGCACTTCAAAGGTGGCAAGGTATTTATTAAACAATGCTTTTGGTTGCAGGATATGGATAAGATTTTCCTGGACCTCAGCTGTGCTGAAGGCGCTCACCGAGGCATAGGAGATTCTCTTCTTAACTCCAAAATTTTAACCGAAGATAGTTACCAAGACTGTACACCTAAGGCACCTAAGGAGACATCATACTTCTTTAGCTGGACATCAAAACTGAGGCATGTGGGAGATAACAAAGATGTTGTGGATGGCGCTGTTGTGGAGATGGAAGAACCACTTCTGACTTCAGGAGTTGAGTAAGTAAGCCGTCTTACCCAGTTCTCGGCGAGGGCCTCAACCTAAGTAACTACATTGAACTTCTTATATTGTGTAATGTTCAAACTAAATAATCACCCTACCTTTTACACCCTTCTGCAGAAGAATGTTTAAATCATAACAGTAATAGTTTTTAATTTTTCCCCCACGCACTTTCGTCACCAATCGATCTGAATAATTATTATGATCAGGTCGTTAATTCCAACGATATGTGTCGCCTAGGGAGGTTAACCTCCCAGAAGGGCGCAAGGCTTGGCAACCACCCACCCGCCAGAGTTTTGTTGCCTGTCAGAAAAAACCAGAACTGCGTCATTGAAACATTTTATTTTCTTTCCTTGATTAAATGTGAAGATTTTATCAAAGGTAACCAAGGGAAGGGAGTCGGGTTCATCTCAGATACTCAAGATCACAATTACAAAACGGTAGATAAAGAAAGAAGAAAAAAAGTTGTAAGCCCTAACCATAAAAATAAAACCATGAGCCTTGACTATAAGGCTTATGGGACCCTTATGAGGAAATTTTGGCTGTCAGGGGGGGTATGGAAGCAAAAAGTTTTGATTCGTTTGTATTGTGTAATATGTCTTCTTTAAACAATTTAAAAATATTGGATGGATAAGCAAGTGTTCCTGGCGGAATAGCAGTATTCCTTGAGGTTTCTCGCCAAGAAACCTGATATTAGCTTTTAGAGTTTTAAGACCAGCTTACGCCTGTAATGATATTGTAGATGCTCAACTTTTTTTATTTCTTTCTACTCAGGAGACGAGCTTAAAGAAACATCAGTCGAAGCGGAGAATCCTGAAGCTGATCCTGAGGAAAAAGACGATGAAGATGGGAACGCCTTTTGAGTCCAAGGAAATATCAAGTTTAATTATTTGACCGGATACATGAACTGCCATGTCCAAGAAATAGGAGAAAATGTCCACCTGAAATCGAGTTGTGGAAGTTAAAACTGACGCCAAAAGGCGATATTTTTTAATGGGGATTGAGAACACAATTTTAAGATTAATGAAATAATCAGTGCTGTTTTTCAAGATGTATTATGTAGATATTTATACATTCTTAAAACATAATGTTATATTTCAGTCATTGCTGAAGTTCCTGAATTGAGCACAACGTTTCAGAAGCCTTCGTTGGCTTACATGTCTATTGTTTGCCTTTAGTCCTTTAGGTACGTTTTTGTTTTACTTCAGTGCTTTAGTTGAATATCAAAACTTACCCTCCTAACGAAGCACAAAGTTAAATTGAAGCCAGTCTCACCCTAGTCACATGTTTGTGACTTGAGGTTTCATTGGCTCTATGTGATTTTTACCATTGTTCTGGTTTTTACAGAACTTAATGGCAAAGGACTCAACCACACCATAGTTAGTGGGTTTAACCAAACTATTGAGAATTTGTAAAAAAAAGATTTGTAAAGAGTCTCTATCATAAGGCAGTAGATGGTCCTCAGTTTTAAAGAATTCCATACTGATTTGGTTAAGTGCGGGAAAGAAGTACACTTTACGCCTGTCCTTGCAGTGAAGGGAAAGCTGCATAAAGCGCTAACTTAGTTTTACAGGGCCTGTAAGTTTCTGTTTTAAATTTTTAAAGGACATCAGCTCACAGATTTTTAATCTGTATTTTGACGTCATTAATATGAATGTCCTAAAAAGGGAGTTTTCCCTTAGTCCAATACTAAGGTCAATATTGAAATGACCCAGAAGATACATAAGTAGTTATGTTTTATGTTTATGTTTTAGTCACAAGTTATATTTTGCCTTTTGTAAACAAAGCATTCGTTCGTTTGAAATTTCCCCCCAAAAATATTAAGCATGAAATGGAGAAGGAACGCTAGTAACTTCAAAGTTTGCAAAAATGCAAATGTTTGTAGTATGAGGTCAATTTTATTTTTAATAAGCGTTAGAAAAGTTTTCATTTATGATACCATGCCTAATTAAAGAATTGATTTTGGGTGATTAGGTAAAAAAGGGATAAGCATATTATCCAAAAATTAATCAATATGTAATGTTATGTATAGTAATAGAAGCGTATAGCTCTTATTAGATCAGGTTCAGGTTATGTGCATTTATAATTTAAATAGTTATTATCCGTATTATTACGCCTAGTTTCAGTATATATCTTCGTTTGCGACAATAAAGAGACATTAATTGAACTTATGGGCTTGTACGGAATGACTAAGAATCAATTGTTTTAAATACTACAACTCTGAGTTATTCCTAAGCGATTTGATGTATGTCCCTTTTCACATTGTTAATATTTTTGACGACTTCGACGATCAAATTGATGTATTCAATAGGTTATTTCTCGACACGCTGAGTGAACAAGCACCAATTAAACGCATCAAGATCAAGTCACGCCCGAATCCGTTTATCACACCTGAGATCAAACAATTGATGAAAATCCGCGACAGCTGGCAGAAGAAGGCGCGTAAAACAAACGACAAACTCCACTGGAACGCTTTCCGATTTTTTAGGCAAGAAGTTAAACGAGAGATAAGAATCACTGAAAAGGAATATGTTCGCTCCGAACTAGTGAAGTGCAACGGAAACACAAACACTGGAAAGTTATAAATCACTGCCTTCCCAACAGAGATCCACCACTGACTATTGTCGAAGATCCAGTGGTCCAAGCGAACAGATTTAATGATTTCTACGTTTCAGTAAGGGTAGCTGCAGCCACTAAAACCAAGGCCCTATGCGATCACAGTGGCCTCTCGGATGAGTCAGTCGAGCTCGTGGTACCAGCTGCGGAAGATCTCCAAAATGCGAATAAATTTGAGTTTCATGCTGTGACGGAACAGGACATTGAAAAGATTGTCAAACATATCCCATCAAACAAAACGCCCGGTCTAGATAGAGTGTCCGCTAGAGTACTTAAAGACAGTGTACCGGCCACCCTTCCCGTCATTACCAATCTGATTAATACTTCATTCGCATCGAATTGCTTTGCGCAGGCATGGAAGTCCGCAGTAGTCATCCCAAACCTTAAATCCGGCTATTCTGACGACCCTGAAAACACCCGTCCTATATCCCTCCTACCGATAATATCAAAGGTATGCGAGAGGGCCGCTCACACGCAGTTTATGGACTTCTTGGACAAAAATAGCAAGATATCCGGCCTACAGAGTGGAAACAGAAAGTTCCACTCCACTGAAACCGCACTACTACACTACACGGACCAGCTCCTTAAGAATATGGATGAAAAACGAATATCTGTTGTTGTACTACTCGACATTTCTAAAGCTTTCGACAGCATCCAACACGACAGCTTACTATCAAAGCTGCACCTACTGGATGTGTCTGACCCCACTTTAGCCTGGTTTAAAGAGTTACCTATCATCACGCAAGGAAGTTGTCAGGATCGGTAGTGTCCTATCTGACCCCCTCCCTTTGACAGTAGGTGTGGCTCAAGGGTTCATTCTCGGTCCAGCTTTGTCCAAGTTGTACGTCAACGACCTCCTCTCTGTTCCGAAGAAGTGCGAAGCCATGGGCTATGTAGACGACACCAAGCTGCTTTTGGCTCTTCCCCCGTCAGACGTCAGTGTTGCCATTCTTGACCTCAATAGTGATCCCTGCGAGATCGCAAAGTGGTGCACACTAAACTCTCTGTTAATCAACCCAAACAAAACTAAGCTCCTTGTCGTTGGCGTACCACAACTAACGCGAAACTTATCTCTACCTCATGTAGTTCTATTGGGGAAGAATATTAAGCTCTCTCCTGTTGTAAAAGACTTGGGGGTCTGGATCGACTCTGCCGTAACCTTTGACGACCACGTATCTAAACTGTCCTCAAGCTGCCTCTATAATTTACGTGGTATCAATAGAATCAAACATCTTTTGGACAACAAAACTCTTACTTTAATTATTAATCCTCTTGTTTTCAGCAAGCTTTTCTATTGTTCTACTGTTTGGGGTAATACCTCCGGCAAAATATTTCTAAGCTCCAACTCATTCAGAACTTCGCTTGCAGAATAATCCTAGGAATCAAAAAATTTGATCATGTCTCTGCTGCGCGCAAATCCCCGGCTTGGTTGGTTAAGCGTCCGCCAAAAATTTCAATTAAATACCGTTACCATGGTCCATAAGTGTAGAACAAAGCAAGCACCACCTTATCTTTGTGATTTATTTCATGACAGATTTAAAGTGTCGGGACGCAACACTAGAAATATGTCACAGTTAAACCTACCTAAAAGCAGATTATCAACTGGTCAACGCTCTTTCGCCTTTCGCGGGGCAAAAGAATACAACCTCCTTCCAGGAAACATTCGAAGCACAAACGATATTTTAAGATTTAAAAGGAAGGTGGCCCATTTTATCATTATTATTATTATTATTATTACTATTGTTTTTTTTTTGTCTTTTTTCTCCGCAACACATGTAAATATTCTTTTACCCATTGTAATTTATTATATAAATATTTTTGTATTTCGACGGAAAAGCCTCGTATATAGGGGAGCCGTAATATTGTGAAGTGGGGTATGACGTATCTTTACCAGTCAAATAACTATTTGTGTCTGCGTACACGAAGTAACTACCACACCACATAATAACCACGTGATCCATTTTGACCAATCTACAAGATTTTATGCAGTGAGCGGTATTTTCAACTTTTTTTTCTCGGAAAGGGAAAGCGGCTATAGAGGCGTATGTAAAGCAAGTTTTCTTGTTTCAAAAATGATGGTTAGGGCGGCTACCGTTTCTTTAGAAAACACTGAAGAAGGTTTGTGCGTCGTTATATGTATTGCCAAGGCCCAAAGTAGAGGTAACACATCCATTTTTGCCAGAGAGATCGATGAAGATGGCTGCGGCGTGGGTGAACCTTTTCGTTTAGCCAAGAGCGCTTTTAAATACCTCTGGAAGAACGAAGAAGTCGAAGAAGAAAAAATTAGTTTCGGTTCAATGGTCAGATATATGCAAGTCGGAGATTTTTATCTCTTTCGAAAGAACACAAAGCGTCGACGACAGGTAAAGAGTTGGCTGAGCAGACTGGCGTTGTGGTAATCAGAGCGGTATTCATAATTACAATTTGGAGGGGGTTTCTCGTATACACTCTGTGATTAATAGCTCAAACGTGGAAGTTTTATCTAAGATTATAGGGATATTGGGAAAATTTCAGCGTGATTAGTTCTGAAATCAGCAGAAGAAAGACTCAAATGAACATTTTGGATGCTTTCCCAATGAGTAAAAATTGCAACAATAAAATGGATAAAAATTGTAACAATAAAATGGAGACGCTGAACCTTGATTTTACTCAATTGATTGTACATCTTGTTTACACAAAAACATCTTACATGAGAAAACCAAAACTCACTCACAGTCTAACTCTTTGAAAGAAATTCAATGGGAATATGGAAAAGAAAGCGTCTAACCCCATGCTGAGCTTAAACAAAGCCTTAGTCCTAAAGGTAATTTTATCAAAAAAATTTATTCATAATGGAGTGCGGGGTTTCATGGAAATCTTGCTGGATATTTATAGCCACTAAAGAAAAAAGTAAAAAACAAACTCCAATTTCTTTTCCTAAGCAAACCTGTGTGAAATATTAATAATTAGTTTGAATTCAAATAGTAAGATTGAAGCAGTAATTCCATCAAAATTAAAGATTCATTCTTACAATCTATATTCTAACTCATGTCCAAATATTACCATTATTTTTATCTTTATCATTTTTTTCCATAAGTAATTAGGTAGTTGAAGTGATTTGTGGAAAAAACTACATGTAGGATAAGTCTGTGCATGACTTAAGATCTGATTTTTGTACTCATACAATTTTTGTGAATATGTATGCTTATGTACAACTAAGGCATTCATTGAGCTATTTTGTTTTCTTTACAGGATACAGATAAGATCCTCATGGACCTAAGCTTTGATGATGGTGCTTATAGAGGCATAAAAGATGCATTTCCTAAGGCAAATATAGCGCCTAAGGGTTCAAAAGGGATCTACCAAAATTGCAAACCTAGGCAATCCTTGTGCCTCATCAGCTTGAAATATGGTACCATTGCAAATGAGAGAATAATATTTAGAACAAAACTTGGCGAGCATGTGAACCTAAGACTAAATTGTAGAGGAAATCTCGTGCTCACCACTGCACCTGTCAGACTGCAACTCAGTGTGAGTAATGATGATGATGATGATGTTGGAGAGGTGGCTCTTGTGAATATGAGGGAACCTGAAAGTGAAGTGAGGAGCCCTACTTATCAGGCTGTTTGCGAGGGCCTTATTCTTAGTAAGTGTTGTGTTTATTGTAAATAGTATTAACATATAATATGTAATACTTAATGTAATCCATCAATGAACCCATGAAAAATTTTAGGAAAGTTGTTGATTAATTACCATGAGCCAGCTTGCCTAACCACTAGTTTCCTTGTGAATTGTTAGCTTTCTTTAGCCACCTATTTGCTGCTATTGATTGAATTTTATGTTGCTCAAGGTACTCTAGAAGCATATATTTTCCTTGAGAGGGCAGCTACTACACAAAAAGTGTTTTAAAATGGCTCCTTCATACCATGTTTTAGAAAAGTAATTGTTTGTGGCTAAAGCATTAAAGGTCATATTATATGATGAATCAAACTTTTCCTTTTTTTCCAAACGTAGAATGTAAATGTTGATATACATGTAACATTGTTTCTAATGATGTACGAAATAATTTTTACAGAGGGCCTAGTTCTAGGAAATTATTCCATCAAGAAGGTTGTTCATACTCCTTTCTCCCATTGTCCATTTAAAGTGATATGGGCAGATCAAGTTTTGTTGATCTAAACTTTATACATTTCATGATTGCCATTAGGTATCATCCTTTTCAGGCTTATCTTTGCTGATGTCTGTCCTTGGCTTTCTGGGTGGAGTCTTTAGGAGACCCTGACAAACTTAGAGCTGTTGAAGTCATCATCTTTTTTTATTGAAGAGTCAGTCACTTTTTATGTTTTAATAAAAGAAGATGATCACTTACTGAGTGCTAATGAGAGCACTTCTCACCCTATGCCTATTTGGTGATTGAAAAGGTTTCTGATGTTTTTCCCTTCCTTGATATGGCTGGGTAACCTATCCACATGACTTTGTTTTGTTAAAGTACAAAGTGTATATTCTTTTATTGTTTCTCTTTTAGGGCTGAAGCCCAAGGAGATCTCAATTGACGAGGAACCCGTTAAAATTGAGGACAAGGCTGGATATCTCTCTTGGGTCCCAGGAAATGTCACATTTGATACTGGAAATACAGTAGGGACTGCCATTTCCGATAAACTGGTAGGTAGTTTGGATCTGAAACCTGATGACACTAAGAAGAAGAAGGTCACAATACCAGGAGGTAAAATTCTGCAGTGTTGCACAGTACCAATTAAAATTATTATAAGAGGGCAGAAATTTAATGTTAATGCCTTAGTTGGTGCTGTTGCTCCACCCACTGATCTGCTGATTGGGATGGATGTTATGCAAAAATTGGGTGATAAAGGTTATTCTCTCAAATTAACATAACTTGTTAAATACATGAACATGGAGTTTTCTTGTAGTGTTTAAGAGTGTGCATTTAGCACATACATTTACCATAAAACAATGCCTACTTGTTTACTAGTACCACTAGTTTTGTTTTAGTATCAGGAAAAGGGTGTTCATCTTTTTTTATATGTAAAGGTACCTCTAGTCTTATAAATAAAGTTCAAGTTGTCAATGTACTTTTTTAAAAAGGATGAAAGTCCAGATGATGAGTCAACAATTCAAAATCCTGACATTTGGAGCCTCTTATGTTGGCTTTTAGCGGTAATTCAGCCATAATCTTTTTTCTGTTATTTCTAAAATATTAAAAGTGCCATGATGGTAGATTGTCATTGAGATAAGGTCCTTTGCTTTTATATTTGTCAAGGTTTTAAATGTTTCTATTGTTGGAACACCATCAGAAGTCTACCAATCATAATTAAGATTTTCAATGAATTTTAGTTGGTTGTAGTGCAATACCATAAAAACACTTTTTTCTGGAAAAAAAAGTCCTTAATTTTACTCAAGTCCAGTAGTATTATAAAAATTGACATTTACTAAGACAATTTAATGACCACTTTGAGCAAAGGGCTTCTAGTCCTCATCCCCCTGCCCTTCAGCCACTAAGTTGTGCAAAAATTTTTAGTGCTTGACATTTATTTGGAGTAGCAATAGTAAAAAATTATTAATAAGAAAAAAGACATTTTTTTGTAGTAGGTTTAGTTAGTAAGACTAGCTTGTGACCCAACATTATTAATTTACTGGTACGCAGTTGGCCATGAAATGGTCTGAAATTAAATACATCACATGAAATGTTAAACATCCCCCTTTAATGTCTTTAAAGAGACGCCATGATTCTCATGCTGAATAATGCTGCATATTGTTTACAAATCTATGTTCACGTAGCAAATGTATATGGAGTGGAGCATCTGCTAAGTAATTTTCAGTGGCTTGTTAATGTATACTTTTGATTCATTTTAACAAATTTAATTTCTTTTTAAGTGAACAATGAAGTGTCTCTAATTAGTGCTGAAAAAGTAATAAAAGTTATAAATATTACATTTTGTTCCTGGCTAATGTTTTGCCATTTTAACACAAAATCTCAAAAATTGGTTCCCAGAGGATACTTTGGTCCTCCCAAACCGCCAGAAGCCATTTCTTACAAAACAATCACCAATCCGCATCACTGAACTCCAAAAAAGTCTCAATTTACATGATAATTATAGAATATTGTCTGTGGAACAACGAGGACGTAATTACGGTGTTTATTTTGTGAAGATGTCTTTTGCTCAGCAAGTTAAATACCCAAAGTCAAATGATTATGGTAAGATCCTGAATTAAAAATGATTGATTGTAATCTTCTCAAAGGCAAGTGATTTGCTTAAACTGAATAAATAGAAACTTGATATTTATTTGTTTTCCTTTTGAGGTGTGCATCAAAATTTTGAAGAGATGGCATGCTTGAACTACATGTCTAGGAAATCTGCATGTGCATGTCTTCAATATTAAAACCAAGATTATGACAACTTCGCATGACTTTACTACATGTCACACAGGTACAGGCAGGTGTTGTAAAAAAGTTTGCTTGGCTTTTTAATCATTACACCTTTCTTATTCAAAGAATCATGTCTCTTTGGCCTATGCTGAATTCTGTTTTTCAACCAAATTTTATATTACTTTGAATATTCTTAGATCTCCTAGTATCAGGTAATATTCATGTAATTAAAATATTTACTTGAAATCTTGCACATTAGTATGTATGGCACATTAGTTTTTCCTCTGACTCCATTAACATTTTATTAAGTGAAGAGAGTTGGCATTGGCTTTAAAAGTCAAGTCAACTTAAAGTTTTGTGAACAGCCTATGCATCAAATTTTTGTAATAAAATATTGTATCCTGCTTAAAACTAGTTTATCAGAATAAGAATGAGTTACCAGGCACAAGTATGGCTTTTCACGATGATACTTGCCAGGTTTGAAAAAGAGTCTCTGTGCCAGTTAAATCCTCACTTCCTTTGCCTTGACAGCCCAACCTCATCAAAACATTGGCAACAGGAGCAATTAGAAAATTAATGATACAAACAAGTGAGCCAATTCTCACCTGCACACTCTTTAATCCTGTTAGCTTATTATGGACATGGCATTTCAAACATGGTGTATATGCCACAAATTTTCCGTTTCCCCAACTAGTTATTTCGTGATGGTGTTTACAAGTTGTGGAAAATGGCCAGGTTGAAATGTAATAGAAAGACTTGCTAGTAGATGGCCAAATGAAAACTTTTTACATATCAATCAAAATTTACAGTTGTGTTTCATGTTAACATTTTACAACCACTCCACCTTTCAGTAAATTCAACTGTTTGCATGAGAGAAACCATTGAAAACTTTTCAACCTCTATTACATATCTAGTAACAACATCAACTCAACTTTTAAACTAAAGAGAAAGCTTGATTGATGTTTGGAATTGATTTATGTGATGTACAAATGAAATCCAGGTATTAACCCAACTTTTCTACAAATATTTCTATGGTCGAATCCTAAGTCTCTCTTCGTCATTAAGTTTTCATAATGATATTCTAGTTCCGGCTTGTCTTCCTGTTAATCAAACTTTCGCATCGCAAGATCCCTTAACTCATTTCCCCAGAAATTATCATTCACGCTCAATAGATTATAATCATTAGTCCTGGAGCGTCGAAGCGCTTCGCCTTTAAAGAAGCCCGTCTTAGCTCCCGGTGGGTGACACGTTGTGAAGAATGAGTACCGGAATGTCTCTATTGGTTTGAAGTTCGTTCTGACTCCCAGTTGGATCTTTCGTCATGTAATGGTGTCTAAGAAACTAGCTTCTGAAACATGTTTCAGCTGTAAATTTGATTGTTGGGTGGTGTTTGGTTGCTTGTTCAATGAACTGGTTGACGATGTATTTGTTGGGGTGCAGTAGAGAAATTATATCTCTGATGTAACGTTTCCAAACGAGCGGTTTGTAAGCGCCTCTTTCTAGGATTTGCATTCCAATTTTAGCCATCAAGACGCTCGCGAAAGCCCCTGCTATTTTTTTTTTTTTGGGGGGGGGGGGGTTGGGGTATATTTGTGTGTAACCGCGTAATGTCCGTTGAAATGATTATCACTTCTTTTGGAAGCTTTTTTTGCTTTGAGGTTTATAAAGTCTGTTGTATCTTTGAGATATGACTTATGTTGTTGCGCAGTCAGCTGAGGAATTTTATCTTTGTAACTGGATAGCTTTTCTGTTGTTTCTTCCGTAGTTGGAGTTTTGTGTCTCACAAACAGCGTCAAAGACACCAAGGAACAACCGTTTTTTGAGCAGATATGTTGCGATCTCGAATAAGTGAAGATACATAGAACAAGAGAAAAGGATAATATTTCAAAGGGGGCTCCTTGATTGGTTGTTGCTTTGCCCTCTTTGAGTGAAATACATGGAATGAATGAAAAAATCCTCTTTAAAATTTCCAATTCGCAAATATGTTAAAATCAAGCATGTAGCTGTGCTTCTTGCAAACGCCTGTCTTTTATGTCACGGCATCAATGAAAGTGACGCGAATATAGTTTGGAGCTGAGCTGCGACAGGAGAGAGAAACATAGGTTTGTGGATTGCTTTTAAACAATTACGGAATATGATAACTTTTATATTCTGCCTACAGAGTGGCTTTACTCCGAAATTCCTCTTCATTTTCATGAGAGCGGAAGTGAATTAAGTGTTCGTAACTACAAATCGTCTGACCAGTAATCTCACGGAAGCCGAATGTAGGACTATATCCTTCTTTAAGATTTGTGCATTCGCAATTATGTTTAAAACAAGCATAAACTTGTTTTTCATGCAAACGTCTGTGGTGCGTGAAGTATCTTTTATGTCACGGCGTTGATAAAAGTCACGCGAATATGATGTGTTCTAATTGGGCCAAAGCTTGAACACGTGTACGTCGTTTGATGAACTTTTAGTGAGAGCTTGCGCTCAATATTTACGAAGGAGCTTCAGATGACTCGGGCCGATCATAGTCGGAGCTGAGCTGCGACTGGAGATAAAAATCAAGGTTTGTGGTTTGCTTTTAAACAATTACTGAACATGATAACTTTTATAGTCTGCTTAGAGAGTGGCTTTACTTCGAAATTCCTCTTCATTTTCACGAGAGCGGAAGTAAGTGCGGTGCTCGTTGTAAACATGTCTGGAGATCTTATGTTTCAGATTATGTTAAATATCTGATACGTTTGCTAGACTCTCCTCGTATAGTCGTAAGCTAAGCAAGGGAAATGGACGAATGTATTTTGTGCGGCATACACGAAATCTGTAATGTTTTCCGGTTATTAATTAAGGGTTAGCACCATGAAATGGAACCTCCAAAATATCGGACAAATGCAGCCTATTTGCTGATCGCCTTTTTAGATCCCTGTTTTAATCTCATGTCGTTGATGTAGTGATCGGTTTACTGTTCAAGACTTGTTTTTGCAGGCACGTGGGATAAAGCCGATTTTAGAATGTTTACAGTCCATATGTGTTATCTTAGATCAACTTTGTTTCAATCTCATGTCGTTGGCGTAGAGTCCTTTGTTTTTATTCCATAAAGTAACCAGCGACAAGATACTAAGAGCGAGATATGAATTTGTTAAGGAAAGTGAATACCAAGGTTTTATAATTATATATATAATATATCTGAGTGAGATGATCATCCGACTTCCGCCGAGCTTGACTCTCTGACACTTAAGTCCCTTGGATTCATTTTTGGTCGCTGATACTGCAGGCTCCGCAGAAATTTCAAAATAAGCTTTTTTGAATGATGAATGAAGCATCATACGACTTGTTACTTGCGTGGGATTCATGAACATTGTGACACTGACACTCTAGTTGAAGATTTTGATTTGTGCCTTAAGCAAGTTATAATCTAAATTGTCCTTTTACATTGCAATTCTTGCTCGACATAACTATAAATCGTCTGAGCAGTGATCTCGCCGAAGTCGAATGTATGATCAAATCCTTCATTAAGATTTGCTCATTCCGAATTGTGTTCAAAACAAGCATAAAGTTGTTTTTCATGGCAACGTCTGTGGTGTGTAAAGTATCTTTTATGTCACGGCATCCATAAAAGTCACGCGAATATGAAATGCATTCTAATTGGGTAAAATCTTGATCACGTGTACGTCGTTTGATAAACTTTTAGTAAGAGCTAGCGCTCAATATTTACGAAGGAGCTTCAGATGACTCGGGCCGATCATAGTCGGAGCTGAGCTGCGACTGGAGATAAAAATCAAGGTTTGTGGTTTGCTTTTAAACAATTACTGAACATGATAACTTTTATAGTCTGCTTAGAGAGTGGCTTTACTTCGAAATTCCTCTTCATTTTCACGAGAGCGGAAGTAAGTTCGGTGCTCGTTGTAAACATATCTGGAGATCTTATGTTTCAGATTATGTTAAATATCTGATACGTTTGCTAGACTATCCTCGTATAGTCGTAAGCTAAGCAAGGGAAATGGACGAATGTATTTTGTGCGGCATACACGAAATCTGTAATGTTTTCCGGTTATGAATTAAGGGTTAGCGCCATGAAATGGAACCTCCAAAATATCGGACAAATGCAGCCTTTTTGCTGATCGCCTTTTTATATCCCTGTTTCAATCTCATGTCGTTGGTGTAGTGATCGGTTTACTGTTCAAGACTTGTTTTTGCAGGCACGTGGGATAAAGCCGATTTTAGAATGTTTACAGTCCATATGTGTTCTCTTAGATCAACTTTGTTTCAATCTCATGTCGTTGGCGTAGTTGTCCTCACGGCATCGATAAAAGTCACGCGAATGCAAAATGCGTTCTAATTGGGCGAAAGCTTGACCACGTGTACGTCATTTGATGAACTATTAGCAAGAGCTTGCTCTCAATATTTACATATTTTTTCATGAGAGCGGAAGTGAATTCAGTGTTTGTAACTATAAATCGTCTAACCAGTAATTTCGCTGAAGCCGAATGTATGATTATATCCTTCTTTAAGATTTGTTCATTTGCAATCATGTTTAAAACTAGCATAAAGTTGTTTTCATGCAACGTCTGTGGTGCGTGAAGTATCTTTTTATGTCACAGCATCGATTAAAGTCACCCGAATATGATTTGCGTTCTAATTGGGCAAAAGCTGGACCACGTGTACGTCGTGTGATGAACTATTAGTAAGAGCTTGCATACAATTTACGAAGGAGTTTCCAGATGACTCGAGCCGATCATAGTCGGAGCTGAGCTGCGAAAGAATAGAAAAAATAAGGTTTGTGGTTTGCTTTTAAACAATTACTGAATATGATAACTTTTGCAGTCTGCTTTGAGAGTGATTTTACTTCGAAATTCCTCTTCTTTTTCATGAGAGCGGAAGTGAGTTCAGAGTTGGTTGTAAACATATCTGGAGACCTTTCGTTTCAGATCGTGTAAAATATCAGATACGTTTGCCAGACTCTTCTCGTGTAGTCGTAAGCTAAGCAGGGAAAATGAACAAATATATTTTGTGCGGTTTAAACGAAATCTGTAACGTTTTCCGGCCGTGAATTAAGGGTTAGCACCGTGAAATGGGACTTCCAAAATATCGGATACATGTTGCTTATTTGCTGATCGCCTTTTTAGATCCCTGTTTTAATCTCATGTCGTTGGTGTAGTGATCGGTTTAGTGTTCTTGACTTGTTTTTGCAGGCACGTGGGATAAAGCCGATTTTAGTCTGTTTACAGACCATATGTGTTCTCTTAGATCAACTTTGTTTCAATCTCATGTCGTTGGCGTGGTGTCCTTTGTTTTTATTCTATAAAGTAACCAGCGACGAGATACTGGGAGCGAGATATGAATTTGTTAAGGAAAGTGAATTTCAATGTTGTATATTGATATATAATACATCTGAGTGAGATGATCATCTGATTTCCGCTGAGCTTGACTCTCACTCTCATTTAATGGAAAATGTTTTAGGGGATCGTTTTGTCTTCTTGGAAAACTTCATAGTTAAATGAGAAACTTTGGCACCTAAGTTCCTTGGATTCATTTTTGATCGCAGAAACTATAGGCTCCGCAGAAATTTCAAAGTAAGTTTTTTGAAGAATGAATGAAGCATCATGGAACTTGTTACTTGCGTGGGAAACGCGCAATGAAGATAGTGACACTGACAATGTTAGGTAGAAGATTTCGATTTGTGCCTGAAGGAAGTTGTAATCTAAATTGTCTTTCTAAATTGCAGTTCTTGCTCGTGATAACTATAAATCGTCGAATGTATCACCAAATCCTTCTTTAAGATTTGTTCATTCGCAATTATGTTTAAAACAAGCATGAAGTTGTTTTTCATGCAAACTTCTGTGGTGCGTGAAGTATCTTTTATGTCACGGCATCCATAATAGTAACGCGAATATGAAATGCGTTCTAATTGGGTAAAATCTTGATCACATGTACGTCGTTTGATGAACTACTAGTAACTGCTAGTGCTCAATATTTACGGAGGAGTTTTCAGATGACTCGAGCCGATCATAGTTGGAGTTGAGCTGCGACAAGAGAAAAATTAAGGTTTGTGGTTTGTTTCACACAAGGTCTGCATGATTGAGTAATAAGATTTTTTTCAGGTGTGCGCTAAAAGAGAACCTACAGTTCGAAATTCCTTTTCGTGTTCATGAGCGTGGAATTGAGCATCGCTATTCGTAGTAAACATGACTGAAGATCTAAAACTTCACGTCAATTAAAACGATTGAAGTTAGCTAAGCAAGGGAAATGAACGAATAAATTTTGTGCGGTTTAAACGAAATCTATTGCATTTTACTGCTGTGAAATAAGCGCTGGAGCTGTGAGATAGAACTTCCAAAATATTGTAGAAATACAGCTTTATTGCTGATCCATTTTTACATCCCTGTTTCCATCTCATGTCGTTAGTGTAGTGATCGATTAACTATTCAAGACTTATTTTGCAGGCAGAGCCGATTTTAGTCTTTTTACAGTCCATACGTGTTCCCTTACATCAACTTTCTTTCAATCTCTTATCGTTGGCGTAGTGTCTTTTGTTTTTATTCCATAAAGTAACCAACGACAAGATACTAGGAGCGCGATATCAATTTGTGAAGGAAAGTGAATCCCAATGATTTAAAATTATGTGATATATATATGAGTGAGATGATCATCCGACTTCCGCTGAGCTTGGCTCTCGATCTCATTTAATGGAATGTGTTTTAGGGGATCGTTTTGTCTACTTTAAAACCTTTGAAATAGTAGGAAAACTTTGACACCTAGGTTCCTTGGATTCATTTTGATCGCAGAAACTATAGGCTCCCCAGAAATTTCAAAGTAAGTTTTTGTGAAGATTGAATGAAGCACTAATAAGCGACTTATTACTTCCGTGGGACACGCGCAATGAATGAATGAAGCATTATGGGACTTGTTACTTTCGTAGTGACACTGAGAAAGTTGCAACCTAAATTGTCTTTTTACATCGCTATTCTTGCTCGAGAACAATAACTTGTCTAACCAGTAATCTTGTCGAAGTTGAGTGTATGATCAAATCCTTCTTTAATATTTGTTCATTCGCAATTATGTTTAAAACCAGCATATAGTTGTTTTTCATGCAAACGTCTGTGATGCGTGAAGTATCTTTTATGTCACGGCATCGAAAAAAGTCGCGCGAATATGAAATGCGTTCTAATTGGATAAAAGCTTGACCACGTGTACGTCGTTTGATGAACTATTAGCAAGAGCTTGTGCTCAACTCACGAAGGAGTTTTCAGATGACTCGAGCCGACCATAGTCCGAGCTGAGCTGCGACAGGAGAGAAAAATTAAGCTTTGTGGTTTGCTTTTAAACAATTACGGAATATGATAACTTTTATAGGCTGCTTAGAGAGTGGCTTTACTTCCAAAATTCCTCTTCATCTTCATGAGGGCGGAAATAGATTCAGTGCTCGTTGTAAACATATCTGGAGACTTAGTGTTTCAGATCATATGGAATATAGGAAATATTTGCCAGACTTTTCTCGTATAGTCATAAGCTAAGCGAGGGAAATGAACGAATATATTTTGTGCGGTGTAATCGAAATCTGTAACGTTTTCCGGTTGTGAAATAAGGGTTAGAATCGTGAAATGGAACTTCCAAAATATGGGACAAATGCAGCTTATTTGCTGATCCCTTTCTAGATCCCTGTTTCAATCTCATGTCGTTGGTGCAGTGATCGCTTTAGCGTTCCTGACTTGTTTTTGCAAGCAGAGCCGATTTCAGACTGTTTACAGTCCTTATGTGTCTTCTTAGATCAACTTTAGAAGGGGACTTTAAAGCACGATCGAGTATTTCACTTGGCTTAATAAAAAGAAAAAAGTAAAAGCCACTTTGGAGATTAAGACCAATTATGTTGTTCGGGTACGGAATCAATTCTTTGTGACTTTAAAATAAATGTGTTGAGGATTTTTATGGCGAATTCAAGGATTCTTCTTTACTTGGATTTCTAAGACCCTGCATGCTTATCCGAAGTTTGACGTCACCAAATCACATGTCTGTCTAAGACCATTTGCTTTCATTCCGTAAAGTATCCAGCGACAAGATGCTCGGAGCTCGTTGTACATTTGGTGAGGAAAGTGAATCCCAACATATATTAATGATATATAGCGTATATCAGTGAGAGGAATATAAAAAGTAACTTTACTTGAAATTAATAATAAATTTTACCAGTGAACATCTGAGGGTTCGTTTTAAATTTTACAAAATTTTAACTTATTAGCTACCTTGAAAGGAAAAGTAGAAGACTTCTATAAACATTTCTCGGATAATTTATTAAACTCGCTCACATTCCATGAAGAAAGAGTTGCAAAAGTCTTCCTTGTAGTCAAGAATCATGTTGTGTGCCACAGGTACTAGACCGTCTATAGCTGTCAAAATTACCGCGCGTTCTAGAAAATTTTAGTTTGCGCGAATGTAATTCATTTCTTTGCATTTTCCTCGCTACCCTTTTAACAACTTTGTGTTATTATTAGCTAACTTTTTTATACGAGCGATACTTCCTTATGCCAATTTTCTTCCTTCACAAGATACGGTACGACCGTACGAGATGCTAATTTTAACTTGCGTGGTCAACTGTACCGCGGGCACGCCAACGCCACGGCTTTGTTTAGTAGTCCAGTGGTCAGTGCACTTGGCTTCGAGTCGGACGACCCATGTACTAGTCCTGGCCGGGACAAGGCGTTGTGCCCTTGAGACGTGCTCCGCTTTTAGGCTTGGCTAAATCTATATATTAAAGAAATGTTAAATGGTTTCCGTGTTTACATAGCCTGATGTAAACACGCAGGAGGTTGGGAGAACACGAGATAAGCGTAGGAAACCACGACGCGAAGCGGAGTGGTTTCCAGCTTATATGCACATATGTTTGTTTTTGGATATTGTCTCAATCTGTTTTGGGACTTTAGGAGTTTATTATTTATGTAGCACTCTGAATTGTCTTCATTCAAAAAGAAGTTTTATTTTCAAAATTTTTTTAAACCTACTCTGAAAATTGCAATGCAATAGGAAACTTTTCAAGAAGACAGTTGTGGAAATATGCAATTTTTGCGTACATTTCGAGCCTGAAATGGGTTACAAGAAATTTGTAGGGGTATAATGTAGGTTTTTCAATATTGAAAGTTTGTGACAATGTTTATATCATGAACATGAAGCTCAGTTGCTTGCCATGTTTGTTTGGGCCTTTCGACAAAGCTTTGCTCTAGGTTAATAGTTCCAGTCTCATCACATGATACAAGAGAAATTGTTCAGATTATCAGTGAAAACCTTACTGGAAAAATCACTTTTGTTTCTCTACACTAACAGTCATTTTTGCGTACATTATTATTATTTCCACAAATGTCAAAACATGTGTTTTGGAACCACTTTAATGTTTTCACAAGTGTCCTAAAAAAAGTAGGAATGTTTTCCCTTCTACAAGTTGTACATTTAACAAAATCCAGCATCTCTATTTCACAAAGTCGAAGTTTACAACCATGGAAGAGAAGTAATGCCTCAGAATTTGTCCCATCCCCACCTTTGCACATAATTGATAACCTGTGCAAACCTTTCATATCCACTGCCGTACCAAGAGCGCTAGTCGTAGTGACTAAAACACTGTTATAGGGATCTTAACCTATAACCGCATGGCCTGTCCGTCAAAATAACCTCTTGGGATTGGCAAAGGTTCAGTCACAGCATATTATATGAGAAATATAGGAAGAAATAAGCCTACATCTCGTCCAATGTTTTAAGCAACATTTTAATGCCTGCAACCATTGTCTTTTACACGAACCTTGCAAACTTTTAAATGTGCTACTCTTCTGGTTCTGAAAGTGTCTAGTATAATTTCCAGTAAGGTTTTAATGGATAATCTGAACAATTTTTCTTGCATCTTTTGTTGATACTGGAACTTTTCACCTTGTGCAAAGTGTTGTCAAAAGGCCCAAACAAACAGGTCTTTCTAGCATTATACTGGGAATGTACCATCTTGAAGGACTAATTCTCGTCTTTTTGGTGTAATGAGGGTGTTATTATACATTCAACTTACTATCTCTTTTCTGATTGGCCAAAAGCGTACTGTGAATTTTCGAAAACAGCATCTGGGATGTCATCCAGCTGCAGATTATACAATAATCATGTCAAGGTCACTCAAGGTCATGGCTAACCATGTCATAAACAATGGTGGTGCATGATTCCTAAGGGTAATCTTGTCAAGGTTGTGCACTTTATGTTGCTTGCTGTCAGTGAAGAAGCAAAAACATGACTTCCAGGTCTGCTTCGTTGACCAACACAAATTGTTGAATTTTGTGTTTTACAATTGTAATGTTTTCTTCAGTTAAACTTATATATTGCTATTTACTTTCCCAACCAGCTTTTATTTAATTTTTCACATATTTTCTTATGCTTAGATTTTTTTTACTCAAATTATGTGCTGCTGATTTGTATTATTTTACACATTTAGAGAAAGATTTACAAGTGCTTATTTACACCAAACTGCACTTTCAGTCATGTTGTTACCTATACTATTTTTTTTTTTAATATTCAGGAAATGACTACTGATCTTGTTACTCCCCCAAGAAGAAAAAGAAGGAAGGTTCCTAATGATGAAGAAGTACCCAGACTGGTGACAAAGAACGTCGTAGTTCTGCGTAGGGGTCAAGTGGATGAAATGGGTGACACAGTGATGATGCCACACACCACCATTGACATGTCAAATATAAAAAGAAAGGGACAGTCTAAAAAAATAAATTTTGAAGGAAGCGAAAGATCAGAAGATATAGGCAAGAAATTAGTGCAAACTTTTGATTTTCTTGCTGGCAAAAGGTAATTTTTTTGTTTTAACAATAAACTTTAAAAAGCTCAATGAGCAATGTCTAAGGGGACACAAGAGACATGATTTTTTTCACCTGGATTCCTGAGTTTCCATTGAGAAACGTCAAAGCAGGGAATGATTCCTTATGTAAGGGAAAAATGTTAATGTCAGAAAAATTTAGATGATGAATTCTCCAACTGCCAACACTAACTTAAGACCCTGGATTTTACTGGGAAGGAATGTGTGAAGGAACAGTAAGATCCCTGAACTATGAAATACCAGGGGGTACTAGGTCCAAATTTAAATACTAAGCATACACACAGACATCATTTCCTTTTATTTATATAGTTTATAATGAGATAGTCTGACATCAAGGCTGGAAATTGAAAATCATCAAATGAAGAGGTCCCCTTCTCTAAATAATTGTTGCTCCTTGACTGAGGTGATCAAGAAACTAAAAGGGAACTTAATAATACATAGTGAACAATGTTACTTGAGTGAAAACAAATAAGAATTGCCAGGAAAAAAATATCCGTAAAAGTTATTCAGAACTATTATTATCATTACATAATTATTATACTTCTTAGTGATAAATACTTTTTATCAAGTATTAGGTTTGTCTTGAGCAATGATATTTCTTGGGACAACATCTGTGGCATTTTTTAGTAATTTTTTTTAAATTTTGATCTCTAGATTCTATTGTGCAAAAGCGGCAAAGGGAAGATCACATCTGGACTTTGATGGTAATCGTCGTATTTGGAGTTTAGAGGAAATCTGTGACAATCTTGAAGGAAACTCAGCACTTTATGTTTTTTGTGAGGTTTGTAAATATTGAGGCAATGTGCATTTGTTTGTGAATATTGATTACAATCTGACCATACTTTTTTTCAAGTGGTTGTTTAATTGATAAAGCCTTAGCTGCAAGGCTGCATCAGCATAAAATTTCATGAAGAAATTATTTTTTTAGCTTAATACAACTCAGCCAAATGCACTTTCAGGATTAAGGTCAACTATGTGCATGTTTTTTCTGATAAATGCTTGCTACCCTTTGAAAGTAACAGTCAAATTTATTGAAAGTATTGATGTATTTTAAGTGATAGATAGACTTGGGAAAGGGGAATAAGTTATCATAAGGTTAATAGTTAACATTACACCTTAGGTGGAATTTGACAAAAACTTTGTCCTCTGAAAAACAGGCTGTGCAATTATATTTGTTAAATTTGCTGTCAGCCAATACATTTTAAGTTATTCCTCTCAAAGAGAAGATGCTGTTGCACTGAGATTTATTTATCAAACTTTACCCATTGTGTCTATCTTGTAAGAACCAAATTAGTTGACACATCATTTTAAAAGAGTCCTATTAATTAATGTGTTGAATAACACTTCTGTTTCTACCACATTCTAAATCATTGACAAGACCTCCCCTTCCCCATTCAATGTTGCCTCTATATAGCTTAAAGTTTATGGAATTACAATACAACATTGTTTGGGGGAGGGGGGAAGGAGGCATGTAGTTTAACTAAACAAGGGCCAAAGAAATCAAATTTAAGGAATAGTGGATTGAAAAGATCAATGTGTCAACAATTCTGTTGCCTATTGTGGATACTTTTAAAGACTAGGCTGTGAGTACTTTGTTTTATGAATTTTGAATTACCATACAGATGTGATATTAAGGCACAGTGAAACTAAAAAAATAAGCTTGAACTTTTGGATGGCTTTTACAAAGGTTTTTTAGCCCAGAGCTCCAAGTAGCTAGCCCAGAATTAGGTTTTCATAAATTTTCCAGGTGGTTAACTACTTGAATTTGCTCCTACAAATAATAAATTCTCTTAAATCTTATCTTCGTCACTAAAGTAAAAGCAACCAATGTTCCAAAATTAATTTGTTAATGGTAGTCCTGTGATGTTAGGACTTGTGACCAAGTGGAATGATGTGCTTTTTGGGCTGGTAGGCCATTAAACCTGACCAAAGTTGTGATTACCTTGACTTTTCTGATGTTCTGGGCCACTAGTGTTATGTGGTGTCAGGGTAAACTGGTATTAGCTTGTCAGCAAGACATATACAATGTCGCAGCTTTTCAACAGAGTTTTATTCTGTTAGTTCTGAGCAGAGAGCAATCACAATAGCATCTCTTAAACCAAGTGATCCTTGTCAAGTTTATACCTATTACATTGCAGTGGTAGAGTGTAACACCTGGAGCAAACAAATTACAACTGTTTGCTGTTCTTCCTGTACAAAACTTTCTCTGCCTCACACAGACAGAGTGGTCCAGAGCCAAACTAGAACCTGACAAACAGCCTGAAAATTAAGAGCAGTTATTAGTGTGACAAGAGCCAGTCAGAAAAAATCATACCCAAATAGGGAAATGAGCCTGATACAAGCCAAACATTAGCCTGATAGCACAAAAATAATCAGTGATGTAATTGGCCCAAAAAAAATTCCATCCTAGAGCCTCTTTTCAAGGAGGTGGGGGACCCCTGGTAGGTGAATTAACCCACATAGGAGGGCTAACCTGTCTGTTCATGTAAATATATCTTATTCTATGTTGATTAATATGTTTCCATGATTGGTGGGGTAACTTGTCTTTGTGGTTTTCCTGGTCTGCTGGGTAGGGTAACCCTGTCAGCCAGAGTCACAATTTTCCTTGTAAACATCTCAAGGTGGGGTAACCTTCCTAGCTGCATGGGGTTGCATTCATGTTACATTTTGAAACAACCAGTAGCACCTTCATCTTGGGCAGCTGGGGTTGTATAATTTTATTTAACCCTTTAACTCCCAATATATGATTGTTAATTCTCCCCTTTAGCTGATACACATTTCCTTGTAAATAAGTCATGAGGATTTGGTGTCAGATCCACTTCTCCTAACCTTTACCTGTGATAAGTTTCAGTATTCTCATGTTGGCTGGGTGATGTGTAGCTGTGACAGGAAGAAGTTACATGTTAATCACTTGTGGGGTATTTTATCAACCAGGGATAGGTCAGTTATCTCACATAAATGGGGTTCCCCATCTTTATGTAAACAAGCCCTTACTTCAGCCTAAATTGGGCTTTAACAGCTGAAATAAATATATATGAATAACAAAATAGCAATTAGTCATAAACTCATTAAATACACTTATACACTAAAATGGATGGAATTCACCAATGCTTGCATACATTTACATGTTTAAAGCATTAACTTTTCCTTTGTATACTGATAAAATGTTAAACCTACAAATACATTCTTCAAAATTTGACACATTTATGGTGAGCAGTTTGTTATATTCTTCATTATGATAAAGTAATTACACCAATGGGATTATCCCTTTACATCGGTATACATTTTCTCCACACTGTTCTTTTTACATTTTCTATGGTACTGACAAAGAGAATTTGTTTAACAATCAAGAGCTTCTTTAGTTGGTAATTATTTCCTTTATTCTCATGACCTCAATGTCTGTTTTAGGGGTGATAATGATAAGGGAAAATAGTTACTGGTCACTCCTGGGGGTTAAAGGGTTAAGTCTAAGTCTAGTTTTGTTGATGAAATAAAATATTCAAGTGAAAGGAACTTTTATGGAAAACTTAGAATGATATGTACTAATTCATGACTGCTAAGAATGACCTTCTCCATGATTTTTATTTTTAACATAGTTTTGATCAGATGATTACATTTAAAGTTTTTTTTTGGAAAATCACAGTTGCATTGAATTGTGAGCTATTACTTTACAGGAAGAAAACAGTGATCAACATCCTTCACTTATAGAGCAAGTGGAAAACATGCAGATCTCAAGATATGTGAGTACTGCTTTTCCTTGTCTCTTCACAGGAAGAAAACATGCTTAAAAAAAGCTCTGTTTAACTTTGAAAATGTAGTTGTCTTGAGTTACTCAACTAAAAGTAAATGTTTCACTGGAGTCAGAGTTATGCCCTTGCTGTTGTGTATTATTGGAGCAAGCAGTGTTCAAAAATTAAAGAGCAATGCAAATTGAAAAGTTTTTACCTTCACCTTACAATTTCCTGTTTTTTCCCATAAGTTGTAGAAGCAATTTTGTGAACCCTTTCTTTCCAAATACTTTAAAAACTCCAAAATGAAGTGAATTGTTCCATATTTCTGGGTGGCTTCAAGTAACTAAATAAATTGTTGGGGAATTTTTCAGTCTCCTTGTGGAGAAAGCTATTTTTGTGCTTTCCCTCCTTCAATTCATTTTGGACTGTAAAATATGCATGATATCCACATTTATTTCATCTTTATCTTAACCTATTTTTACCTTTAGCATCTAGCACATACTAAGCCAGCAATAGGGACTTTACTTTATACTATGCTGAATATGTTGCATTTGTTCTTTACCAAGGAATCTTCATCAGAAGACCATACTGACTCAGGTTTTGAAACATTGGATATTCCTGAAGGTGATGATGGCTTTTGTTTTTTAGAATTTTCAATTAAATTTCATTCAGAAAATGAGTTCATTTTCTGAGTTTTGGTAGGACTTTGAATGTCACTCTTTTGTTTGCTCCTTCCATCACTTCCTGTTAATTTAAGTGAATCCCCTAACCAGTGCATGAAGGTTTTGTAGTCTTTGTGTACTCTCACTGGTCAGCTAGTTCAATGGAAATAGAATAAGAGAGATTTGAGCTTGGTAAAGAAATGGAGAAAGATGTTTTCTGTCTTGTCACAAGGAAGGAACTTCATAATAGACCTCCTTGTAATATACCTCACTCACCGTAAAGTCTCTGTGGCTCAGTGATTAAGAGCATTAGAGTGCAGAATCCAAAGTTCTGAGGTTCAATTTCTCAAGGGGTCTCAGAATTTTTACTTAATGTCCCATGCTCTTGGTAGGACAAAAACATCTTTCTCCAGTTCAATGGGAATTTTAAAAAGAGGGCAGCTGTTTGCAGCACTTCACAGGTTGGAAAATTCTTCAACTATAGATGCTGCCATCCAAATCTTTCTGTATCTTCCTATGTCACATTGTGACTCACAGTCACTCTATAATATTTGCACTGTAAGGTGATGATTGTATGTTTACAGGGTCTTCTCTCTCTTACATCTGATAACATGATAACAAATTCCTATAAGTTTTCTGCCTTGGAACAAAAAGAAAACAGTTTATGTGAACACAAGTGTTTTTGACTGATTACATATTAAGAAATGATGCAGTGAATTGAATGAGTTTTCTTTTATCTCAGAGGAGCACTCGATTATTTTTGTGTGCAAAAGTGGTACTGACCAATCTAGCCACAGATGTTTGCATAAGATAACTGAATTTAATAAATCAGCCAAAAACTTTAACTGTTCCCACGGTTCTTTTTTCAAATCAGATCATAAACAATTGAAGCAATTCACAATGTTGGGTTTGTGCCAGAACTCCCTGTTTTGCACTACAGGTCCAGAAAGAGGTCAAAAAATAACTCCCCAGCACTGCATGAACCCAGTGACCAATTGGATCAGTTGCCCTCTTCATCACTCTTTCACAATACATTTTCTGAGTTATGTGGCTCACAGACACTCTGATCTTGGAATTAGTTGCATTTCTTGTAATGTCTCAAATGATCCTAAATGTTGAAAGCTTCACTTGCCTACAAACGTGTGTTCATGCACTGTTGGAAATGCTTATTTACCTTTTCTTTCTAAGACCCTTCAAGACATAGAAATCCACTCCTCAGTAGTACTATTGAACCCAGTTCTCCAGAATCTGATAAATACAGACCAAATAGAGATGTTGAGGTATGTTGAAAACTTATTACTACATCTAGTTGTGTTATTTTGCATCAAATTATAGAAAGTTCACAGTGAGTACTGCATTCTTTCTATATAAATATATATTTATTATACATATATATACACCCAATTTTAAAAAATGGTGCAATTTAAAAATATATACAAAATCAGGAGCCCACGCATGACAGAATAAATAATTGGGACAAATGCTTTTTTCCTTTAATGTGAAACATACATGTATCTGCCTCAGATTAATGAAAATGAAGGGAGTTGTTTCTCTAAAGCACAGGGGCAGGCTGGGTAGGTTTTGAACTAGTTTGCCTGTAAGTTGAAAGAGGCTTCTTAGCTTACTTTGACAGTGTGCTGTTTTGCCTGACTGATTGTTAGGTTTATGCCCTGTTGCTGCTCAGTTAGTGGGCTTAGGCTATGTAGCTGGAGGTGGTTGAGTGTCAAAGCATCAGAGTTGGAAGGGGGTTCTATTGACAATGCAAACACTTGCCTACCAGTCAGTCAGCGCGGCCAATTAAAGTGTAGGGGAGGCCTTAATTTGAAGGCTAGTACCTGCACATGCAGCCCAGCCATTGGCCTATTCAAGGATGGGTGTCTACAGCTCGTTTGCAGGAGGGTTAGGTTTCTGGAACCCTCCTCAACTGGAATTACTCTGAGGTTGAAAGGGGTTTGTCTGACTCATCTTGGTGGTGGTTTTGTAGGATTAGTATTCAGCCTTGTGTCTTTTCATACCTCAGCCATTGGGCTAAAACTCCATGGCTGGAAGGTGGTTAAGTGTCAAAAGCATGGGTCTCAGTGGGAAGAGGGCTCAATTGACATTACAAACACCTGATGGCTGGGTTTTTACACATGAAGAGAGGCATCACCTGCTTTCAAGCCAGGTAGCAGACTGGCAGCTCAGCTTATGGTGGGGGGGGGGGAGAGGGGGGAGGGAAGGGGTGGAGATAGATTTTGTGCTTATCTGTCACAGTCAGGCTCATGCCCTGCCACAGGTCCACCTGTGGGCTAGATCACTGTGGTTGTGGGGTGAGGGATTTGTAGTTTCTAATATAGGGGGGCTTGGGGAGTGACTTTGCCGTGATCTTGGGTATGTTTTGAAGAAACAATTTAATTCCTTGCAATAAAAACAATGGCCAAAGACAAAGTGCTTGACACACGGTTGCATGACACAGAAGCCACTAGCATGAATGCAAATATTTACATTCTAAGCAGAACTCAAACTCAAATGAAGCTGCTCTTTAGCTTTTCTGATACTAAAATAAAATTTGATCAGGTGATTTGTGCAACTGAGTTGTAGAGTTCCATAAAATTGTATTCCTTCCCCCTCTTAGAGTGACCCTATGAAATGAAAGAGGATAATCTACAGCTGTAATTCTTGGGGAATAGTTTTATTGTTAGCATGGTCAATCTCTTCTTTTCTTTGGACACCAAATTTACCACCATGACTTTAGATTGTATGTTTTACATGGTTTCAGTGGTCTTACTCTATCAGTGAAGAACTTAAAAGGAATTTCAGTGATTATTCAGAGACTGAAAATTTAATTGAGGCTATTGATGCTTTTGAGCTTCTACCCAGTAAGTATAATTAACAGAACAGAAATTAACATGAGTTATGTTATACATATGGATCGATAACTCTCAAGTTTAGTTCAAAATTTTGTAATCCGTTGTGTTTTGAGTTGGAAACATTTGTTTTGCTATTAGTTTGAAAAAAGGAAAAGAATTTGGGAACCACAAATAAAAATTGGACTACAACTTGTATCTTTCCTCAGTATGGTTATTTGAATAACCTTCGTTTATATAGTAATCGGTATTACCATAGGACTTGACAAAAAACTTGAAATTATCAAAAGTTTCCCCTCAAATCTGAATTTACTGAACTAATACTGGAGAATATCCTAAAATCTTTAAATACACAAGCTGTCATGCTGATAATGTGTTTCACTTTAATTTCATCAGTTGACCATGGTTCAGAGAGTAAAGAAACTATGCAAGATACTCTTTCAAGAAATTGTAAGCTATAATCAATAATAATTAGTAGTTTTACAGTATTAGTTTGAATCCAGGAGTAATATTTGATTGTTTTCTCTGATCATCCGGGTAAGAGTAGACCTTTGATGGACTGCTGTTGGTGATAGGCTTAAGTAAATTATGCCAGCATAATTTTGGGCATGATGCTGTACTCCAAGCATTGAGCATAACTTTGGCGTAACGACTAAAAAATTCTTGAGCATAAATGCAATTAACTGCATTTCTAGTACTCTTATCATTACATTTTCAAGGTTGTTTTCAGCATATACATCTGAAATTCCATTTCTAGAGCTATTTATAGATTGTTTATTTATCTATGATAATTCTTCCATTTTTCTATGAAAAAATGAGATATTAATAGCCCTTATCATGTATATGCTTTCATGTTGCTAGCCATAATTATATATGCCCGTTTTTGCAGCTCAAAACAATGCAGGGGTTGAAGAGACAAACCAAGATGTTGTGCAAGAAATTTGTAAGCCAGAGTGTAATTTTAGCCCTTAAACTCTCAAGATTAGATTATTAATTCTCCCCTTTAGCTGATAAACATTTCATCGCAGATTGATATGAGAAGTTGGTGTTAGGTCAAGATAATAAGTTCTACCTGATACTGTAATTTTGAGTATCCTCATTACTTTTTTGCTGGATGATGTTTGGATTTTATAGGGAGAAGTTACAAGTTAATCTCCTGTGGGAGTTAAAGGGTTGATGAACTCATTGGAAGGGATAACCTATTTTTATCAATAGTTCCTTAAAATCTAGCCATTTTCCTGATATTTGCAAATGAAAATGGTATATGTCTCAATATCATTTTGAAAAAAAGGGAAATTGAACACTATGTTCATAATTGTTCACTTAAAATTATTTTTATTTCTTAGCCTCTTAAGAATTGTTTTGAAGGGCATGGGGAATTTTTTCGAAACTGTGCCAGGGATTTGAATTTTATTAGTCAGGAGTGGAATAAAAAATGCTCTGATGACATATCCCATTTTGTCATAAAACTCCCTGTAACACTTTTCTTACACATTTATTCCCTAGTCAGCTCTGTTCATGCATGTTTTCTCTTAAGTGGGTTTACTTAGTACCTTTGTGGGTGCACCAATAGTAGTAATGAAATTTCACATGCTTAAATTAAATTTTGCTTTCATGTCCCTCTCCAGTCTAATTGTTTATAAAATTTATAGCTCATCCTCAGATGGAAGGTGATGAACCCAACCACATTGTTGAACAAGAACAGTGTAAGTTTGCATTTTCAATGATGGTTATTCCATTAAGAAAACTAAAAGTTCATTAGAATTATGAAATTCCATCTTTACTCTGCTGTTGGAGAATACTGGAGAACATCCTAAAATCTCTAAATTCACAAGCTGTCATGCTGATAATGTGTTTCACTTTAATTTCATCAGTTGACCATGGTTCAGAGAGTGAAGAAACTATGCAAGACACTCTTTCAAGAGATTATAAACTATAATCAATAACAATTAGTAGTTTTACAGTATTAGTTTGAATCCAGGAGTAATATTTGATTGTTTTCTCTGATCATCCGGGTAAGAGTAGACCTTTGATGGACTGCTGTTGGCAATAGGCTTAAAAAAATTTATGCCAGCATAATTTTGGGCATGATGCTGTACTCCAAGCATTGAGCATAACTTTGGCATAACGACTAAAAAATTCTTGAGCATAAATGCAATAAACTGCATTTCTAGTACTCTTATCATTATGTTTTCAAGGTTGTTTTTAGCATTTACATCTGAAATTCCATTTCCAGAGCTATTTACAGATTGTTTATTTATCTATGATAATTCTTCCATTTTTCTATGAAAAAATGAGATATTAATAGCCCTTATCATGTATATGCTTTCATGTTGCTAGCCATAATTGTATATGCCCGTTTTTGCAGCTCAAAACAATGCAGGGGTTGAAGAGACAAACCAAGATGTTGCACAAGAAATTTGTAAGCCAGAGTGTAATTTTAGCCCTTAAACTCTCAAGATTAGATAATTAATTCCCCCCTCTAGCTGAAAAACATTTCATTGTAAATTGATATGAGAAGTTGGTGTTAGGTCAAGATAATAAGTTCTACCTGATACTGTAATTTTGAGTATCCTCATTACCTTTTTGCTGGATGATGTTTGGATTTTATAGGGAGAAGTTACAAGTTAATCTCCTGTGGGAGTTAAAGGGTTGATGAACTCATTGGAAGGGATAACCTATTTTTATCAATAGTTCCTTAGAATCTAGCTATTTTCCTGATATTAATTTTGCAAATGAAAATGATACATGTCTCAATATCATTTTGAAAAAAAGGGAAATTGAACCCTATGTTCATAATTGTTCATTTAAAATTATTTTTATTTCTTAGCCTCTTAAGAATTTTTTTGAAGGGCATGGGGAATTTTCTCAAAATTGTGCCAGGGATTCGAATTTTATTAGCCAGGAGTGGACTAAAAAATGCCCTGATGACATATCCCATTTTGTCATAAAACTCCCTGTAACACTTTTCTTACATATTTATTCCCTAGTCAGCTCTGTTCGCGCATGTTTTCTCTTTAGTGGGTTTACTTAGTACCTTTGTGGGTGCACCAATGGTAGTAATGAAATTTTACATGCCATGAAGCTTAAATTAAATTTTGCTTTCATGTCCCTCATCAGTCTAATTGTTTATAAAATTTATAGCTCATCCCCAGGTGGAAGATGATGAACCCAATCACATTGTTGAACAAGAACTGTGTAAGTTTGCATTTTCAATGATAGCTATTCCATTAAGAAAACTAAAATTTCATTGGAATTATGAAATTCATTCTTTACTCTGCTGTTGATCAAAGAGATACAACCACTATGCATTACCTATATATTAAAAGTAATAAATCAACTACATTCATTGTTACAGTTGGCACACAAATGAAGCTGTTCACTACATGAAATTTAATACTGAACTGAAAATGCGACTGATGAGAACCGATTTGGAGAAAAAAGAGATTTTAGTTGGAGTAAAATAATATAAGATCAACGGCTATAAGACAGGATTTTTCACAGTTCTTTCAAAAAATCAAGTTTTAGATCAGTATTATTGAGTCTATGTTCGAGAGTTAAATTTAAAAACATCTGAAAAAATTAAGCAAACAAGCAAACCAAAAATAAAAATGGATGACTTGAATGAAGTACAAGATCAACAGCTATATAAGGTAGGATTTTTCACCGTTTTACGAAACAATTTACAGCTTCACAAGAATGAAGAACATCTCATCCAAGAGTCAAACTTAAAACTTTAAAAATTGAGCACGCAAGCAACCCCCCCCCACACCAAAAAAAACAAACAAAACAAAACAAAACTGAATGACTTGAACTTAGTATATGAAGGTTTCCAAAGCAAAGGGTCATTTATCAAGGGAAGAAAATCTGGTGTTGATTTCATTGTCGTGAAGTACTTCATTCTTCAACTATGCTAAAATGTGTTTCCCATAAGTGTACTAGTACAGAGTTGTCACATGGAGCCAAATCCTATCCATTAGCAGCTTGAGGCAGTTCTGAGGCCGAGGCAGTAATTTGCCATATCAATCATTTTCTAACTTAGTATGAAAACTGATCCTTCATGATGGTGTAATTTGTCTGGAAGGAACAACCTATTTTGATCGATATTTACTTTAAATCTATAGCCATTTTCCTGATATTTGCAAATGAAAATTGTACCAGTGTCCTTTCAGAAAAACGATGAATTTGACCCCATGTTCATAGTTTTTATTTAACATAATTGTATTTCTTAGCACTTCTAAGAACTTTAGTAAAGGGCATGGTTATTTTATTGAAAATTTTCAGGTCAATTGGTTCTAACTACAAGTGGACTTAAAAAACCTCTGATGAAATCCTAATTTTTCAAAACTTCCCTTAAACATTTTTCTTGCATATTTATTCCACTGGTCAGCTCTGTTCACGCATGTTTTCTCCTTAGTGGGTTATAAGAACCTTTAAGGGCACACCAATGGTATCAATGAAATATCACATGCCATGAGACATGAATTGAATTTTGCATTCATGTCCCTTACCAGTCTCATTGTTGCAAAATTTACAGCTCATCCCCAGATGGATGTTGAGGAACTTAACCAGAATGTTGAACAAGAACAGTGTAAGTTTGCATTTTAAGTTCCTCTATTTTTTTTTTCTGCGAAGAATAAAGCATCTATCCAGGGTATTAACAATGTTATGTAATTGCTATATCACAGTTTCCAGTCTAAAAGTTTTGTAATGAATGAAGTTAACCATACATTTGAGGCTCAGAATAAAGAATATAGATTTGATTTTGATTATATCTAAACGGGGTATTCATGGAACTTCCCAAGGGTGCATGTTTACAGGCATGGTTGACTGTAAACTAATTCTTCTTGAAACATTTAACCCTTCTGATTTATGTAATGGTTGATAGTTATCATTTGATGTCATAGTATTATCCTTTTGACATTGAAAATGATGTTTTGTAATGGTTCCTACTTTTTCTAGTGGTTCATAAGATCTGTCCTTCATCAGGTCCTTTAGAGGTTAGTTTTGATTGTTTTATCTCCCTCTTGTTTTTATGGAGTTAAAAAGTAATCTGAGCTTTGTAGCATGCACTCTGGGAGCTGGAAAGGATTGTTTGTGGTACATTGGCATCATGCAATGAATTTTGAAAGAGCTCTCTGATGTTATGTAACGTAATTTTTCGTGTGCAGGGTGGAGGGGATTTCCAGATATCTTTGAAAGAAGAACTTCCAGAGCACATTCGGTATGGATATGCCTATTTTGGAAATGAGCAGGTAGCTTTAACAAAGTTGAACAAGTTAACCTTGGAAGGGACAATTCCAGGTAACCATCTGTAATGTTTAGTTATGAATATGACAAATTATTTATTTGCACATCACATTTTGACCTTGACTTCCACTGCTCTTGTATCGATCCAAATAAAATGAGTGTTAGTTTGTGAAAGAGGAAATCATTCCTTTTTCTTTGAGAAGAAGTTTTGTAATCTTTCAGATAAATTATGAATACATGTACCAAATTCAGATCAGATGATCTATGGTTTACAGGGTGGGTGATCAACTGATCCTCGCATATTTTATGTGAATTATCACCAAAGGATCAGTCAAAAGTGGAGCCTGGAAAATATCTATGAGCTTTATCAAGGTGTCAGATCTTTTTTTCAGGCTTAAATTTGTGCAAACTTCTATCAATTGATATTATGAATCGCAGTGTACTGGTCAGGATCAGGTATTTGTAACATATTTGATGTCATACTTGGAATTTAGAGGATTAAAGCTGCCGTAACTACTGTAACAGTCGTCTTCTATCTGTTAAATTCAGCTGCCCAAGAACCAGGTGTGGTTAAAGTACGTGTGTTTTCAGACACTGATGAGTTTTTGGGTGAAACCGATTTTGAGTATGAAGACATATTGAACACAGTTGTCTTCCAAGCAGTGCAGCTTGGCCCAGATGGTTTGTCTAAGCTGTTTGCTCTGATGGGAAAACATATGTGGAATCAAAGGTCATCTGCAACTCAGAGCTCATCTGCCAAGCAAAATTCAGGTGAATCTGACTAAATTATGTTACACACATTATTAATATAGGCAATGATTTCCACCAGGAAGAAACAACCCCCTCATTTTGATTTGTTTACCGATCTAAAGCAATGAAGGAGTCCTACAAACAATACATGGATACAATTATTCTAGCTTTAATGGACTAAATTAGCAGGTGAAGCCTGAGCAATGTCCTGATAGCTGGCTACAATAGTAACAAGCATACTTACACAAACACTTTTTTCTACGATGTCAAGAGCATGTTCATATCAACAAAACAACACGAATAGCTCCTTTCTGAGCCTGTCAGCTGTACTAAAGTACAGCATTAAACTCTTCACATAGCAATCGAGTTAATATAGCCATGTTGGCTAAAATGTGGCTGATAATGTAGCTAGGCCCTTAAATTCATTCTGGCTTTTCAACAGTCATCTCATGTACATACAGATTAAGTGATTGCTAAAGTTATGATTATTCAGGATCAGAATATAGAGGAAAGGTCATATACATTGTGGTAGTGTGCCTCAATGTTCTGTACTTTTGATATGAATTGATAGGGCAAGCAACAGGTGCTCTGAATGATAGTTGTCAAGACAGATCTTCACCAGTGGAGAATACAGTCATGGATGACGAGTATGAAGACCTGGTGCAACACTTCCAAGATTTTGTGAAATGGTAAATCCATTAAATTGTATTTGTATTCAGAGATTAGTGTTTCAGAGTCAACATTATTTTGGTCTCGATAGAAAAGCATGGTTTTAGTATTTTAGTCCTTTGCTCATTGATGAAAGTTCTGCTTTTAAAAAGAAAGCTAGACATACAGACAGACGGTAACTGTGAGGGTACATAACTTAAACTAACTCTGGTTTTCTCTAATCAGCTCTACATTCCACTCCAGCACCATGCAAGCTGCATGTTTCATTACAAACATTGTATATTTGCTAATATTGAGTTATTTACAGGTTATCAGAGCAAAGCTTCCACCCAATTCATTCCAATACAGATACGTGGTTGAAACTTTCAAATGCTTTTGATGGGTTGTGCAGAAAATTGGGTTAGTCTAAATGATATTAAATGAACAGGTGATGCTCTTTTTGCAGTCCAAAAACTCTACCTATTTGCAATCTTTTGTGGTTACTCCATGCCTGCCCTTCCTTGGATTTAACACTATTTCTTAGTTATAGATAATTATGAAGTTGATTTTATCTAACTTTTTCTACACCCTAATATTCCTGTTATCTCTTCATGATGATTTCAAAAGGAGTAACACTTTTGCTGTTTTGTACAAGTTAAGGTCTCACAAAGCCCACTCATTAAGGTGTGATTTGTTCTTTATCGCAGCTTGCTCTCACGATGAAGAGAATTTTAAGGGCAATCAACAGACATGTTCTCAAGAAAGGGAAGAAAACTATTTTGCTGATGCTGAGAATTCTTCATGTATGTCATCTGAAGATGACAGCGCTTCACTGTCTGATCCAGATAACTGGAGTGAAACTTTCAATGGTTGGTGATTTTGGTTTTCATTTGATTGATTTCCCTGTTTCATAATCAACCCAGTTGTCATAAAAATAAGTGCTTTTGAGATTCAGAAAAAATCACTTACATGGGGAAAGGTAAGTGTTATGTGTCACTATGGGGGTTTATATAAACACTTTGTATATATGTATTTAGTAAACTGTTTCACACATACATTTCATGTTGGCTGGGATGATCAGAGACAATTATTCTTGTTTAAAAGTCATATACTGCCTCTTTTAGGATTGTTGATTTCCATAATTCCAGCCTATTGGTTGAAATAATGTGTTCCCTGCTGGTTTTATTTAGAAGCGGATCTGCTTTTTTATAACCATAACAATATAACATTGGCAAAAGCACATAATAGCATTTTATATGATGGTAATAGGAACGAGTGGAGTCCAATTTGGCCTGTAATCATAAGTGATTAACAAAATTGGAGGACTGTGAAGCGGGAGTCTGATTTGTTTATCATGACATAAATTCCTGTTACCAACTAATCAAAGCATATATTGTTGACTTCCCTTCATTTTCTTTGCTATTTACTTGCTACCTATGGTTAAATTTTGAAATGGTTATGTAAAGCAAAAGGATGAAGTACATTCATCATGAGCTTTTGGCATTTTTCAGTAAATTGTTGCGCTAACTAAGTGCTTCTGACACTTAAATGTTCATGTAAAGTGTTCCTTCTCACAGCATGTACTGGATACCCTCTGGGCTTTATTATTGTTTTGAAATGTGTTGACCTCAGAAACCTTAAGAGAGCAAAACAGGTTTTCAGTGTTAGGTGCACCTTTAACAAAACGTTTTGCTTTTCAATACATAATTTTCTGCTGAGTTCTAGAGCTCCAGTTCACCAGTGGTGTCTTTTCTCAAAATTTCTGAGAATTTTTTGTAGGTACTGTGATTAGTAAATTAAAGTCATTCATGATTATAAATCTTGTTTTGATGACACTGTCTCTTTGTTTAATAATATATGGAGTGACTTTTATTTTTATCTTCTTTATCCAGATTCTTCACTTTCATTTTCCTGGGTGAATTCTAGATCAAGCAAATCTCTAGAAGCCATCCCTGAAACAGAATCAACTCAAAATTCATACAAAGCTGTTTACAGTAAACTTGATGTGAGCCATGAAATCCTAGCACCAATGACAGAGGGCTTCACCACTGAGGATAGCATTGGTGACAATACATTTGTTGGATGTGGTGTTTGTCATAAATGGAACACATCTCTGCCAGAGTCAAAAGAGTCTGAAGAAAATTGTGGAAAAGATGACCACAATGAAAAGCAGGATTCGAGTCAGGAATGGGTTTTTTATTCTGAAGAAGGAACCTCACATACACTGTTAGCATCACATGATGATACCCCAGTACATTGTCTTGATGTTCCTACTCTTAATGTGGAGAATGAAGAAAGTCAGTACCAAGATGATGAACTTTTTGAGACACTTCACACAAATGCTGAACCACAACTTTCAGAATCAATTTGTTCTGTAACTTCAAACCAGCAATCAGCAACACATCCTGAACCAATTACTCAAGAGGTAGCTCAATCTCCCTTAAGCAACCCTCTGTGGAATGGAGACAGCAAATTAAACATGGCCCCTCAACAATGTAGTGATGAGGAAATACACTCAGGTCAGGAATGGGAAGAATCAGGTAAATATTCTGATGCAAATGAGAGTACAATTATTTTTAACTCTCTCCTTGCCGAAAGAAACATTTGTATGCTGATAAAAATAACTATTCAGTGTTTACAAATTCCTGTTGCATGCCTTAAACTGAATTTTTGATATTTATTTCAAGAATTAGTTACACAGAAATGGCAGAGTGTTATGGAACCACAGGTTATGGCTAGGAATTATGTGTTCATAGTCATTTTAACATTTTTGTCTTATTGATACCATTCAGGGGTTTTATTGGTTGAGAGATTTGGTTTTATATACAAATAGAAACTTGTTTGAAGAAATACCGGTAGTGAGAGCTGTGGCATTAGATCAAAGAAACGCAGTAATTGAGACAATTGCTGTATTTTTGATTAGCTCTCTTTCAAACCTAGATACTGCTTCCAATTGTCATCTAAATACAATTCCATCCATTCATAAGCCATCCCTTCACTTCCCAGAAAGTTGGATCTAGGACTAGGATTATTCTAAAGCAGGAAAATCTTAAGAACCTGTTTAAAACCAACTCAGTATTTGCATAATGTCACTAACAAGGAAACTTAAATGAGCCATGATATGTTGCCAACAATTATTGAAGGGGAAGGTCTCGCCAGTTGGTTTAATCTTTGTGAGAATGAAGATACTGGAAAGAATGAGCATTCAAGATGGGAAATATCATCTATGGAACCAAGTAAGACTGATGGAGGTGTGGAGAAAGATATCTTTGATTCAGAGGAAGATTTAAGCCAAGAACAGGGGCTTATTTCTGAACAAGGGGACTTTCATACTCGCTTATCATTACCAGATGATACCTCTGTTCAGAGTCGTGGTCCTAGAGTGGAGAATGAAGAGAGCCAGGTGGGTTTGTTATGTATAGTTTTTGCAGACCTTTACACAATGTTTCACAAGATAAAGTGAGTGCATGTATAAATCAGCCAATGACTGTATACATGTCATTCATCAGTTATGTCATTAATCAAGTATTAAGTATTTGAAACTGTAAATGTAAATCTGTGTTAGTGCTCAGTCTCCTTTCATTATTATATTATAAGCTACTAAGCTCAAACAATTTCCATTTCAAATATATTAAAGTTGACACGGCCACCAGGTGGACAATCAGACATAGTTTGATGCCACTCTGGTTTGCAGATTTAATGAATGTAACCGAAGAAGTTATAATTCATAGACCCAGCCTTTCGACACTCCTGTCTAGTGCCTTCATCAGGGGTGATCTAAACGCTGCAACAAGGGGTCCTTTTATATGATCATTAATTAGTGGCCTTTTTTCTGACGAGGTGTAAATAGGCGTCAGGAAGCAAACCGCCGTCGTCACGATTTAAAGGAGCGTGGGCGGAGTTAATATACCAAGCCTCCAAACAAAGGCGCTGGTGGTAACGCCGATTAGTGGTGATAATTTTTAGAATTATCCCACCCAATTGTATGGTTAGTTAGGCATGTATGCTCCGATAAAGCTGAATTTTCCTTTTTGCAAAGGAAAACCGCTTTTTGGTGCTCTTTCAACCGTGTACCAAACTGACGTTTGGTCTGTCCGATGTATTCGTTGTCACAGTCATTGCAAGGAATAGAATAACTGGCATCGGTTCGTTGTTCTTTCGTGACAGGATCCTTAGGTTTGGCGAAAATATGCCCCAAAGTCTGAAAAGGTTTTTGAGCAACTTAACGTTGTAGCTATTCAAAATTCTCTTGATGAGTTCCGTAACACCCTGTATGTAAGGAATAACAGCAAAACCAGTCGCTGGTTCCCTTTCATCAAGAGCGTTACTATGATAATATAAAAGGACCCCTTGTTGCAACGTTTAGATCACCCCTGATGAAGACACTAATGTCTGAATTTCCATTTCTTTTGAGAAATTTTAGCCTTGGTCAATATACCTTGTATGGTCATAAATCCTTGGTACTGAACCTAGTTCAAAACGTTTAGTCATTTTTTCATGCAATATTGCCTTCTTGAAAATAGTGCCTTAACACGAAAAGCAACAAAGTTCTTAAAAATGGCAGCCAGATTCACATTGCAAGTTTTAATCTTAATTGTTGAATAAAAAAAATCAAGCTTAAAACTTAACATCTTTCTCAATCTGTTTACATACACAATGTTTGCTGCATTGCTGATCTAAGCAGTTTTCAGTGACATACATGTGAACTTAGTTTACATAGGATAAGTTCACCAATGCGTTCTCTGTAGTAGAGTGGTAGAGAGTCAGCTGACCATAATACCACAAGGCCTGAGGTTTCATTTCTCATGGGGGACACATAATTTTAGTCTTTGTCTGACTGCAAACAGTCCCAGCTTTTTGTCGAAGTCCGTATCACGAGTTTAAAAAAGTCAGAGATAAAAAAAAAATTATGTTAGCGTGCTGCGCTGAACTGTGGAAGGGAGGCGCACACAAAGGTGGGTCTTCACTCACAAAACTCTGGGAGTGAGGCCGGAAAAGTAGGGCCCACCTTTTCGTGTACCTCACTCCCAGAGTTTGGCATGGCGCACCAACCACAAATTTTTATTCGTCATTTTTTTCGCCCATATTTTTTCTTGTGCAAGAGATCTTGCCTCAAAGCAGGGGCAGCTTGTTGTCCAGGTTTCTGTTCTCATTCGTGACAAAATGTTTATGGTCTTCCCTTCACAATTTACCATTTCCTTCAATTTATTTATCAAAACCATTGCAACTTTGATGATCATTTTAAGTATTTTATCTCTGTGGAGAATGTGGTAGCCTGTTTCAGGGAGTTTGTTTATAAAAAGAACGTGATAGTAAATTGCACAATATACACCAGTCCTGTAGCTGTTGAGCAAAGAACCAGGGAAGTTTGGGTCGGGTTGCGTAAGGAACGTGTTCCTCAAGCTACCCGACCTAAACCTGTTTCTTCATTTTTTTCTCTGCTGCTACTATCGCATTTGTTTTGTTCCGTTTTCACAACTGCTTGCCTGACCCGACCGAAACATGCTTCCTCATTTTGCTCCACTGCTACCATCGTGCCTTTTGTTTTATTTTGCTCTGCTGTATTGACTAAATGCCTGGAACAGGCTAAGAGTGTGGTAGTTGGGAGAAACACTGTAAGCACCATGAAAATGAATTTTCTTGAGAAAAAAATTTTGTAGTGTTCTGCCAAAGGAAAACCATTGTAGAAAGTTCTGCTATAGGGTCTTATTCCAACCAACTTGATACCACTAAGGAGAAGAATATTTAACATCCGTTAGCATAAATTACATATATACCTCTTACTGGTCGTAAAGAATGTAAGTATGCCCATTCAAAAGGTCATAGTAAGTCAACATATAATAAACAATGCAGGGAAATCCAGAGAATTTGTATGTCTGCGTAAATGATACTACAACTTCTGTGCAATAATAGTCATATTCCTGAGAATTCTTATTTGAGTAAGGATCACATGCTTCCTTTTTAGTGTGGGAAAAGACTGATACAAAGCTTTCAATTGACAAATTTACAGTATGGGTGGGAACTGGATCCAAAATCAAGAACCCTTAGGTTTAATAATAAAGCTCATGGTAACATCTTGCTCCCGAACCTGTGAAGTGTAGTTGGTCCCGGAGTATATTTGAATTTTTATTAATTTTACTAATTAAAGTAAATTCGTTCAGCTTTTTATCTACCTTTCTTTTTTTTCTTCTCTAGTCGATTGGTGACATTTCAATAGTTGAAGCAGCCAGGAATGGTTACACTGAAACTGTTCGGCTACTTGTAGAGAAAGGCGCTGATGTCAACCAAAGTGGGAGCATGGTAGGTTTTAAGCTTAACTGTAATAATGAAATAGTTTTTGTCACCGTTTTTGTCACTGATAACCGTGTGGTTACTGTTTTGTGAAATTCTGTAATATATTCTGGAAATCATGCTTTTAGACCACAGTGACTCAAAGAATCTGTTTATTTCTTTTAAAGTTATATTTCAAAGAGCACTCGAGAGTCCTTCCATTTGGCGCCTGTTTGAAACACAGAGAACTAAGTTGACTGATTTATTCTGTGGTAACAGACATTTGTTTTCAGTTAAAACGGGTTAGATGACAACAGTAATTACTCTCAAACATACTCTTTAAGTCTCATTCTCCACTTTTGTGTATGAAGTTTTAAAATATTGGGATTGCTTTTATTTGAAATCTTCTTGTGAATAACTCTAACACCCTAATGAAATCTAGGCATATCCATGATTATTTTATGGTGTAAGCTAAATGATCATGTTTTTCAGGTATAAAGTTATTTCAGCTTTTATCATAATTAATTAGCGTAATATTTCTTATCCCCAAGGAAGAATCCTTAAGTAAGTAAGTAAGTAAGTATCCTGAACTGTGGATCATGCGGCAGAGACAGAAGCCATGTCATGAGGGTCACCCTGTTATTTCATTCACGTTGCCCCTTTTTTTTTAGCTTTACTTAAAGAAGTGCCAGATTCGTTGTTTAGAAGCGCAAAACGTACACATGTTTGTGTATTGGACATACGCACATGTATTCACCATGCTTGAATCGTTTATTAGATGTTACAGCCAGATTTACAAACGAAATCTTTTGTTGAACGATGCATTTAGGAAATATCAACTCCTAGATATAATATTTATTGTCTCAAAGAATAGTCCAAACGTTGCAGAGCGTTACTTGGAATCAGCTAGTACAATTTTATTTTCGAGCCTTAATGAGTCCTATCACGTTTGGAAATCAAACTATCGTTAACTCTACACCTTTTTCTGTCAACTTAAAGAATTAGATGTCCACTTATTTCCAAATTGAGTATTGTTAAGTATGAATCCATGGGATTTCAGTGGCGAACTGTTGCTCAAAGTAATACCCATTCTGACATTATGTTAAAAAAAAAACCTCTAAAGTGTAGTCGTCTCAAAGGCAGATTCAACCTTGTATCCTTATGTTAGTCATAAAAGAAGATGATATGCACTTTATATATTACTGTACTTGGTCATTGTGTTTCTTCTTTCCTAGATTTCAAAGGTCACTAAACTCATTTTGGCAGCAAGGAAAGGCCAAACAGATATTATTTGGTTATTTTTAAAGGAGGCTATTGTCCAGAACAAAACTGTAAATTGGGTACGTTAATAGCTTATTGTATTAGTTATGTAGGGTTTAGTGAACATCTTATGGCTGTTCATGTAATACTCCTTCTTACCTTATGCTTAAAAAAAGCTGCAGAGTGTAGTAGTCTCAACCATATATCCTTACGTCGATCATTAAAGAAGGGAATATGTTCTTTATATATTACTGTACATTTCTCATTGTGTTTTTTTTCTTAGTTTTGTGAGCACTCTCCACTCACTGCAGCTGCAAGAAACGGTCACACTGATATTGTTCGGTTGCTCATAGAGAACGGAGCTGATGTCAACAAAGGAGAATGGGTACGTTAGAAGTATAAATGGTAGATGTTATCTAAAGTTTCCTTACGTTTGGGAATCTAACTTTCGTTAACTCTAAAGCTTATTTTGTCGCTTGAAAAGTAAAATGTCCCTTATTTTCCGAATCGAATGTTGCTTAGCTTATTTAGTTTTCATTTAAATATTTTAAGCGCCAAATAGTGTACTCTTTGATCGGACCGGAAATGAATAACTCGCGGTTAAACTGGAAGGGAACTTTGCATCGACAAAAGCCATGGATCAAAAGTAAGGCAGAAAATATTTGGAGACCATAGTTTTATTCAAAGAAGGGCTGAATTTGGGCAAAACTTGTGAATGTCTTGTTTTTTAGATGCGTGCAACAGATTTTCTATTGTTATATAATCCTTGTTTACAAAACTTTCCGGCCAGATAATTGCTTAGCGATGTGTTGATAACTTTTAAAAGGAGAAGGATTTTGAAACATATTCTTCTATTCAAAAATCGCATTTGTTTTGCTCCGTTTTGTCAACTACTTGCCTAACCTAAGCGAAACATGCTTCATCATTTTTGCTCCACAGCTGCCATCGTGCCTTTCGTTTTATTTTGCTCTGTTGTACTAACTAAATGCCTGGAACAAGCTAAGAGTGTGATAGTTGGAAGGAACGCTGTAAGCACCATGGAGGTGAATTTTCTTGAGAAGGACTGAATTTTGTCGTATTATGCGAAACGAGAACCGTAGAAAAAATTTCTGCTAAGGGGTCTTATTCCCACCAACTTGGTACCACTAAGAAGAAGAATATTTAACATCAGTTACCATAAATTTTAATATATACCACTTACTGGTCGTGGAGAAAGAAGTATACCCGTTCAGAAGGTCGTAGTAAATTATCATATAATAAAAGATGTAGGGAAATACAGAGGATTTGTATGTCTGCGTAAATGATATTACAACTTCTGTGCAGTAATAGTTATATTCTTGAGAATGTTTATTTGACTTTGGATCACATGCTTCCTTTTTAGTGTGGGGAGAGACTGATACGAAGCTGTCAATTGACAAATTTACAATATGGGTGGGAACTGGATCCAAAATCAAGAACCTCTAGATTTTAGATTTCCACACAATAATACCCATGGTCCAACTCAACCCGTGCTCCTGAACCTGTGAAGTGTAGTTGGTTCCGGTGTAAATTTGAATTTTTATTAATTTTATTCATTAAAGGTTCAGCTTTTTATCTACTTTTCTTTTTTCCCTATCCAGTCGATTGGTGACATTTCAATAGTTGGAGTAGCCAGGAATGAATTCACTAACACTGTTCATCTACTTGTAAAGAAAGGAGCTGATGTCAACCAAAGTGGGAGCATGGTAGGTTTTAAGCTTAACTGTGTTTATGAAATAGTTTTTTGTCACAATTTTGAATTTAGGTTTCTGAAGACAGATAACAGTGTGGTTACTGTTTTGTGAAATTCTGTAATATATTCTGGAAATCATGCTTTTAGACCACAGTGACTCACAGAATCTGTTATATTTCTTTTAAATTAATAGTTCAAAGAGCACTTGAGAATCCTTCCATTTGGCGCTTGTTTGAAACAAAGAGAACTAAGTTGACCGATATATTCTGTGGTAACAGACACTTGTTTTCAGTTTAAAGAGATTAGATGACAACAGTAATTACTCTAAAACATACTCTTAAAGTTTCCTTCTCCGCTTTTGGGCCTGAAGTTTTGAAATATTTGGATTGCTTTTATTTTAAATCTTCTTGTGAATAACCCTAACACCCTAATAAAACATGGGCATATTCATGATTTGTAATTTTATGGTCTAGGCTAAATGACCATGTTTTATACTTTAAAGAAATATCATCAACTAGAAATAATATTTTCTGTCTCAAGGAATACTTTAAACGTTGAAGAGCGTTACTTGAAATCAGCAAGTACAATTTTATTTTCCAGCCTTACTGAGTCCTATCACGTTTGGAAATCAAACTCTACACCTTTTTTTGTCGCTTGAAAAGTTAGATGCCCATTTTTTCCAAACTGAGAACCATTTAGTTTTATTTAGTTTTCATTTAAATTTGTAAGCTCCAAAAAGTGTATTTCTATCGGACCCAAGCCGAAAACCATCGTAAAAGGTTTGAAACTCAGGGTTAAACAGGAAGGCATCTTTCCATGGACAGTAGCCAAGTCTGTGGTAATGGAAGTCATTGTGTTGCTTCATTCTTAGTGCCCATTCTAACCATTAAAATGAATTCATATGATTTTCATATGATTTTCTGAACTGTTGTAAAAGGTAAAACTCCTTCTGACCTTATGCTTGAAGAACGCCTGCACAGTGTCGTCTTCCCAAAAGCGGATTATACCATATATCCTTAAGTTGGTCATAACAGAAGAGAAAAGGCGTTTTATGTATTACTTTACTTTTTTATTGTGTTTTTCTTTTCAATATTTTGAAGGGCCTTCCTCTCACTGAGGCTGTTAAGAACGGTCACACTAATATTGTAAGGTTGCTCATAGAGAACGGAGCTGATGTCAATAAAGGAGGATTGGTACGTTAGAAGTATAAATGGTATATGTTATGTAGTGTTTAGTCAAAGTTTTAAAGTCAGATATTTTATGGCTATTCAAATTTTGAGAAATTGAGAGCTATTTCTGTTTCTTTCTCGTTGTTTCTTTCATAACGTTACAGTGTCACCCTAGTCATAAGATGATATTCTCGCAAGCTACAAAGAAACTTAAATATAGAGCAAGGCAGACTGGCCAGAAAATATTCCGAGACTAAAGCTATATTCAAGGAAGGGCTAAATTTATGTAGAAGGTGAAAGTTTATGAATGTCTTGCATTTACGAGACGCGCGTAACAGATTCACTACACTTGAATCGCTTTTTTAGCTCTCATTTTAATCTCCATAAAGTGTATCTCAGTGAGACCGGAATTGAAAAACCATCTTCATAAAAAATTTTAAAATCGTGGCTAAACTGGGCATAGACAGAAGTCAGATTTTCTAAAAAATGCCTCTATTTAACAATACTTTTAGGACATAAACACTTATATTTAGATTTGCAAAAACCACTTTAAGTTCACTTTTCATTTTCCAGCCATAATTCTCATCACTTTTAGGAATTATATTATCGTTGATTCCAAAGCTAATTTTGTTACTCTGATATTTGGATGCCTATGATTTCCGAAACGAGTATTATTTAGTTTACATAGTTTTCATTTAGATTTTTAAGCTCCAAAAAAGTATCTCGATCGGACCGGAACTAAGAACGATTTTAAAAGGTTTGAAACTCGTACTTAAGTAGAAAGAGACCTTTGCATAGACAGTTGCCATGTCTATGGTGGGGGGGGGGGGGTCATTGTGTTGCTTCATTCTTAGTGCTCCTTTAACCATTAAAATGAATTAAAATGATTTGATGAACTGTTGTACAAGGTAATACTCCTTCTGACCTTACACTAAAAAAAAGCTTGCACAGTGTGGTCTTCCCAAAAGCAGATTCAACCATATAACCATACAGAAGAGAAAATGCGCTTTGTGTATTATCGTACTTTCTCATTGAATTTTTTCTTTCCAATATTTTGAAGGACACTCCACTCACTGAAGCTGCAATGAACGGTCACGTTTTTATTGTAAGGTTGCTTATAGAGAATGGAGCTGATGTCAACAAAAGAGGATTGGTACGTTAGAAGTATAAATGGTATATGTTATGTAAAGTTTGAAAGTCAAATATCTCATGGCTGTTCAAAGTTCTTTTGTTGTTGAGCAAAACGGCGTTGCAAGAAGTTGCGGGCTCTTTCCATTTCTTTCTGGTTGTTTCTGTGGAAGCGTTATTGTGCCACCCCAGTCATGAGATGATATACTTGCGGGCTACTAGGGAACTTGGGTAGAAAGCAAAGGATACCTGACCAAAAAATATTTTGAGACCATGGCTTTATTCAAGGCTTAATTTCTTTAGGGGCGCAAAATATATGAATGTCACGCGTTCATGAGACGCATGTATGAGATTCATCATGCTTGAATCGCTGTTTACTAGACTTAACGACCACAAAATTGCCTCGCGATATATTGAAAGTTTTTGAAAGGAGAAGGATTTTTTTAACAAATTTCTCTACTTGGCAGTACTTCTAAGAAACGAACACTTATATTTAGCATTACTAAAACTACTGTAAATTCAGGTTTCATTTTCCAGCCATAATTCGTATTACGTTTAAAATTTGGGAATCGAACTATCGTTAACTCTAAAGCTAATTTTCTCGCTTCCTCTTTTTTTCAAAATCGAGTATTACTTAGTTTATTTAGTTTTCATGTAAATAATTTAAGCGCCAAATAGTGTACTCCAATCGGACCGGAAATGAAAAACTCGCGGTTTTACTGAACAGGAACTTTGCATCGACCGAAGCCATGAATAAAAAGCAAGGCAAACCTGGTCAGAAATATTTGGAGACCATAGTTTTATTCAAAAAAGGGCTAAATTTGTTAAGAAGTGCAAAACTTGTGAGTTCCTTAATTTTTAAGTTGCGTATAACAGATTCACCCTGATTATTTCGTTGTTTCCTGGTCTTTACAGCCAGATTATTGCGTGATAATGTGTTGAAAGCTTGTAAAAGGAGAAAGATTTTAAAACGAGTTTTTCTATTCAACAGTACTTTAGAGAAACGAAGACTTATATTTAAAATGATATTTACCGTTGAAAAGCTGCTTCAAGTTCACTTTTCATTTTCTAGCCATCATTAGTATCAGGTTTTCCTAATGAAGTAAAATATAATTTCATTAGTTGTCATTTAAATTTGCAACCTTAAAAAAATCTCCATCTAACCAGAACTGAAAAACCATCTTTAAAGGTTTATAACTCGCGGGCTCGGCTAAGCCGGAAAGAAGTCGTGTCGATGGTGACGGGGGTCGTCGTGTTACTTCATTCTTGAGCCCCTTCTAACCATTACTACAAATTCATACGATTTGTTGAATTGTTGTATAAGGTAATATTCCGTCTGACCTTATGCTGAATAAACCTGCAAAGAGTTATCGTCTCTAAAGCAGATTCAACCATAAATCTTTAAGTTGGTCATTACAGAGGAGAAAATTCGCTTTATGTATTACTGTACTTTCTCATCATGTTTTTTCTTTCCAACATTTTTAAGGACACTCCACTCACTGCAGCTGTAAGGAATGGTCACACTGATATTGTAAGGTTGCTTATACAGAACGGAGCTGATGTCAACCAAGTAGGATTGGTATGTCAATAGTATAAATGGTATAAGTTATGCAAAGTTGTTGTACAATTTAATATTTTTAATGGTTTGAAACTGGACAGGAAATTTGCATAGACAGAAGTCAAGTCAGTGGTAAGGGGGTCATTGAAATGCTTTATTCTTAGTGCTTATTTTAACCATTAAAATAAATTGATATGATTTGTTGTACTGTTGTACAAGATAATACTCCTTTTTGAAGTGGTGAATAATGGCTGTAAACATATGAAAATCATATGAGTGTAGTGCGGTTAATAAAACGAATATAGAATCGATCCTCACAGTTATGAACACTACTGAACCAGTGGTTGAAATAAGGCCTGTAAAAATTTCAGGCCAACATAATGACCAGCTCTCAGATGGCTTGTTAGCTCAGTTGGTTGAGAGCTGCACCGGTATCGCAGAGGTCACGGGTTCAAATCCCGGGCCTGAATTTTTTTCAACTACCAGTTCAGTAGTGTTCATAACTGCGGGATCGATTCTTCGTGACTCCTTTTGACCTTACGCTAAAAAAAGCTCGTGCACAGTGTAGCCGTCTTAAAAGCAGATTTAACTATTTATCCTCAGGTCGGTCGTTAAAGAAGAGAAAAAATGTGCTGTATATATTACTGTACTTTCTCATTGTGTTTTTTCTTTCCAATATTTTGAAGGACACTCCACTCACTGAAGCTGTAGCGAACGGTCACACTGATATTGTAAGGTTGCTCATAAAGAACGGAGCTAATGTCAACCAAGGAGGATTGGTACGTTAATGGTATAGATGAATTATGTTATGTAAAGTTTGGTCAGAGTTTGATAGTCAAATATTTTATAGCTGTTAAATTTTTTATGCTGTTGAGCAAAACGTTTCAAGAAATTGGAAGCTTTTTTATTTATTTCTCGTTGTTTCTTTCGTAACGTTACAGAACCACCCCAGTTTTAAGATAATATTCTTGCCAGCCACTAGGAAACTTGGATATAAAGCAAGGCAAACCTGGCCGGGAAATATTTCGAGACCATAGCTTTATTCAAAGAAGGGATAAATCTGCTTTGTAGCGCAACACTTATGAATGTCTTGCGCATATGAGACGCGCGCAAGAAATTCACCGTAGTTTAATCGCTTTTTTTTTAGCTCTCGTTTTAAGCTCCAAAAAGTGTATCTCTATGAGAGCGGAACTGAAAAGCATCTGAGGAGGTTTGAAACTCGCAGTGAAACACGTAGGAACTTAACATTAACAGAAGCTATGTCAGTAATGAGGAGGGCCATTGTGTTGCTTCATTCATAGTACCCCTTCTAACCATTAAGATGAATTCACATGATTTACTGAAATGTTGTACAAAGCAATATTTTTGGTGGTTTGAAACTCGCTGCTAAACTGGACAGGAACTTTGCAAAGACGAAAGTCATGTCAATGGTGAGGGGGGTCATTGTGTTGCTTCATTCTTAGTGCCCTTACTAACCATTAGCATGAACTCGTATGATTTGGTGAATAAAGTAATGCTCCTTCTTACTTACACTTAAAAACACTTGCGCAGTATAGACATCCCAAAAGCAGATTTAACCGTAAATCGTTTGGTTGGTCATTAAATGAGAGAAAATGCACTTTATATATGACTGTACTTTTTTTTTTTTAATTTATTTATTTATTTATTTTTTTATTTTCTAGAATCTTAAACATAATCCACTCGCTGCAGCTATAAGTTATGGTCACACTGATATTGTAAGGTTGCTCATAGAGAACGGAGCTGATGTCGACCAAGAAGGAGGGGTACGTTAGAAGCATAAATTGTACATGTTATAAAGAGTAAAGTCAGAGTTTGAAGTCAAATATTTATGGCTGTTTAAAGTTTTTTTTTCGCTGTTGAGCAAAACGTTGCAAGAAGCAGCGAGCTCTTTCCATTTATTTCTGGTTATTTCTTTCGAAGCGTTATAGTGCCACCCCAGTCATAAGATGTCATAGCATGATATGCTTGCGGCCTACTTTTAAACTTGGATAGAAAGCAAGGCAAACCTGGCCAGATAATATTTTGAGACCAAAGTTTTATTCAAAAAAGGGCTAAATTTCTTTAGGGGTGTAAAACATATGGATGTCATGCGTTCATGAGACGCCCTATGGGATTCATCATGATTAGATCGTTGCTTATTAGACTTTACGACCAGGACATTGCGTGGTGATGAATTGAAAGTTTTTAAAAGGAGGAGGGGTTTTTATGAAGTTTCTTGATTGAACAGTAGTTTTAGGAAATGAACACTTATATTTAGCATTAAAAAAACTACTTTGAGTTGAGGTTTCATTTTCCAGCCATAATTCGTAGCACATTTAAAATTTGGGAATCGAACTATCGTTAACTTTAAAGCTAATTTTCTCGCTTGAAAAGTAAAATATCCTTTTTTCCGGAATCGAGTATTACTTTATTTAGTTTTCATTTAAATATTGCAAGCGCCAAATAGTATACTCCAGTCGGACCGGAAATGAAAAACTCACGGTTTAATTGGACGAGAACTTTGCATCGACAGAAGCTATGGATAAAAAGCAAGACAAACCTGGTCAGAAAATATTTGGAGATCACATAGTTTTAATCAAGAAAGGCTAAATTTGTGCACAACTTGTGCATGACTTGTTTTTTAGATGTGTGGAAGAGATTCACCATGATGAAATCTTTGTGTACTGGACTTTACGGCCAGATAATTCCATTAATGATGGTGAAGTGTTGAAAATTTGTAAAAGGAGAAGAAGTTTGAAACGAGTTGTTCTATTCAACCATACTTTTAGGAAACGAAGACTTATATTTCAGATGATATTTATCGCTGAAAAGCTGCTTCAATTCTTAACACGTTTGAGAATTAAATTATCGTTGATTCCAAAGCTAATTTTGTCGCTTGAAAAGTTAGATGCCCATTATTTCCGAAACGAGTATTATTTAATTTATGTAGTTTTTATTTGTAAGTTCCAAAAAGCGTATCTCCATTGTACCCGAGCTGAAAACCATCTTAAAAGGTTTAAAACTCGTGGATAAAACAGGGAGGCATCATTGCATAGATAGTAGCCATGTTTGTGGTGAGGGGTCATTTTGTTGCTTCATTCTTAGTGCCCATACAAACCATTACTATGAATTCATGTGATTTGGTGAACTGTTGTACAAGATAATACTCATTCTGACCTTACACTTAAAAACACTTGCATAGTGTAGTCGTCCCTAAAGCAAATTTAACCATAAATCGATTGGTTGGTCATTAAATGAGAGAAAATGCACTTTATGTATTACTGTAATTTTTCATTGTTTTTTCTCACCTATATTTTGAAGGATACTTCACTCAATGTAGCTGTAAAGAATGGTCACACAGATATTGTGAGGTTGCTTATAGAGAACGGAGCTGATGGCAACAAAGGAGGAGGGGTAGGTTAGAAGCATAAACTACATAAATATTTGGAGACCATAGTTGTATTCAAAAAGGGGCTGAATTTGTTAAGAAGTGCAAACATTGCGAATTCCTTGATTTTTTAGGTGGGTGTAACAGACTCACCATGAGTCAATCGTTGTTTACTACATTTTACTGATAGATAATTGCGTGGTAATGTGTTGAAAGTTTGTGGAAGGAGAAGGAGTTGTGAACAAACTCTTCTGTTCAACAATACTTTTAGGAAATGAAGACTTATATTTGAAATGACCTTTATTGTTTAAATGTTGCTTCAAGTTCACTTTTCATTTTCCAGCCATAATTTACATCAGGTTTTCCGAATGGAGTACAATTTAATTTCTTTAGTTTTCATTTAAATGTGGAACCTCCAAAAAGTGTATCTCCATCTATCCGGAACTGAAAAACCATCTTTAAAGGTTTATAACTCGCGGCTCAGCTAAGCTAGACAGAAGTCGTGTCAATAGCGACGGGGGTCACAGTGTTGCTTAATTCTTTGTGCCACTTTTAACCATAATTATAAATTCATATCATTTGGTGAATTGTTGTACAAGGTAATATTCCTTCTGCCCTTATGCTGAAAAAAACTTGCAGATGGTGATCATCTCTAAAGTAGATTCAACCATATATCGTTACGTTAGTCCTTTCTCGTTGTTTTTTCTTTTCTAGATTTTGGAGCACACTCTACTCACCAAAGCTGTAAGGAGAGGCGACACTGATATTGTAAGGTGGTTGATAAAGAACGGAGCAAAAGCGGTCAACAGTAAAGGAGGGGTACGTTAGAAGCATAGATTGTACATGTTATAAAGAGTTAGGTGAGAGTTTGAACATCAAATATTTATGGCTGTTCAAAGTTTTTTCGCTGATGTGCAAAACGCAGCAAGAAGTTACGAACTCTGTCCATTTTTTTCTTGTTGTTTATTTATGGTTGAATCGCTTTTTTGGCTCATTTTAAGCTCCAAAAAGTGTATCTCGATGAGGGCGGAACTGAAAACCATCTTAAAAAGATGTCAAATTCGTGGTTAAACACGAGCGATCTTTGCATGGACAAAAGCCTTGTCGGTGGTGAGGGAGGTCACTGTGTTGCTTCATTATTAGTGCTCCTTTTAACCATTAAAATGAATTCACATGATTTGCTGAACTGTTGTGCAAGGAAATATTTTTAATTGATTGATACTCGCCGCTAAACTGGACAGGAGCTTTGCATCGACAGAAGTTATGTTAATGGTGAGGGGGGGTCAAGGTAATACTCCTTCTGACCTTACACTAAAAAACAGTTCCTCAGTGTAGTCGTCCAAAAAGCAGATTTAACCATAAATAGTTATGCTGGTCATTAGAAAATGCATTTTATATGACTGTACTTTCTTATTGTATTTTTTCCTTTCCTAGAATCTTAAGTCCACTCCACTCACTGCAGCTGTAAGTTATGGTCACACTGATATTGTAAGGTTGATCATAGAGAACGGAGCTGATGTCAACAACGAAGAAGGGGTACGTTAGGGTTAAGGGTTAAGTCAGAGTTTGAAAGTCAAATTTTTTATGACCCTTTAAAGTTTTTTCGCTGTTGAGCAGAATGGGGCAAAAAGTTGCGAACTCTTTCCATTCTCTTTCTGGTTGAATCGCTTTTTAAGGTCTCTTTTTAAGCTTCAAAAAGTGTATCTTGATGAGAGCGGAACTGAAAACCATTTTAAAAGGTTTGAAAATTCGTGGTTAAACACAAGCGATCTTTGCACAGATAAAATTCATGTCAGCAGCGAAGGGGAAAATTGCATTGCTTTATTCTTAGCACCCCTTCCAACCATTAAAATGAATTTGCATGATTTGCTGAACTGTTGTACAAGGAAATATTTTTAATGGTTTGAAAATTGCGGTAAAACTGGACAGGAACTTTTTAGAGACAGAATTCATGTCAATGGTGAGGGGGGCATTGTGTTGCTTCGTTCGTAGTGATGATATCGACCATTACTTTGAATTCATATGATTTGGTGAACTGTTGTAGAAGGTAATACTCCTTCTTACTTACACTTAAAAACACTTGCACAGTATTGTCGTCCCAAAAGCAGATTTGACCATAAATCGTTAAGTTGGTCATTAAATGAGAGAAAATGCATTTTATATGACTGTACTTTCTTATTGTGTTTTTTCCTTTCCTTTCCTAGAATCTCAAGTACACTCCACTCACTACAACTGTAAGTTATAATAATAATAATAATAACGATAATAATGACAATAATAATAATAATAATACAATAATTTATATAGCACCCTTTCCGTGAGCTCAAAGGCGCTTTACAGTAATCGCAATTCTAAAATATCAAAAAACATTTGAGTTATTAAAGAAAGTAATATAACATTTATAGAAGAGAACGGCGCTGAGGAGTCCGTTAGAAGCATAAATTGTACATCTTATAAGGGGTTAAGTCAGAGTTTGGAAGTCAAACATTTATGGCTGTTTAAAGTTTTGTTCGCTGTTGAGCAAAACGTTGAAAGAGGTAGCGAGCTCTTTCCATTTCTTTCTGGTTATTTCTTTCGAAGTGTTATAGTGCCACCCCAGTCTACTTTTTTTGGGATTCACCATGCTTGCATCGTTGTTTTCTAGACTTAACGACCACAAAATTTCGTGGCAATCTACTGAAAAGTTTAAAATTTGAGAATCGAACTATCGTTAACCCTTAAGCTAATTTTGTCGCTTAAAAATTAAAATGTCCGTTTTTTTCGGAATCGAGTATTACTTAGTTTACCAAGTTTTCGGCGCTAAAAAAGTGTACTCCAATCGGACTGGTAATAAATAATTCGTGGTTAAACTGGAAGAGAACTTTGTATCGACGGAAGCCATGGATAAAAAGCAAGACAAACCCGGTCAGAAAATATTCGGAGACCACACTTTTATCAAAGAAGGGCTAAATTTATTAAGAAGTGCTGAAGTTATGAATTCCTTGGTTTTTTCAGATGTGTGTGACAGATTCACCATGATTAAATCGTTATTTACTGCACTTAACTGTTAGTTAATTCCGTGGTGATGTGTTGGAAATTTGTAAAAGGAGAAGGACTTTTAAAGCGATATTTACCGTTGAAAAGCTGCTCCAAGTTTACTTTTCAATCGTTCAATCGTGTCTAAAGTAGATTTAACCATACATCGTTATGTTAGTCGTTCCTCATTGTGTTTTTTCTCCTCTACTTTTGGGCGCAGATTCTACTTATCGAAGCTGTGTGGAAAGGTCACACTGATATTGTGAGGTTGCTCATAGAGAAAGGAGCTGATGTCACCCAAGGAGGAGGGGTACGTTAGAAGCATAAATTGTACAGGTTATGAAGAGTTAAGTCAGAGTTTGAAAGTCAAATATTTTATGGCTGTTCAAAGTTTTTCGCTGTTGAGCAAAACGTTGCAAGAAGTTGGGAACTCTTTGTATTTCTTTCTTGTTGTCTCCGTCGTAAAGTTGTAGTGCCACCCTAGTCGTAAGACGTTATGCTTGCGGGTTACCAGGAAACTGGGATAGAAAGCAAGGCAAACCAGGCCAGAATATATTTTGAGATCAAGGCTTTATTCAGGAAAAGGGCCTAATTTCTTTAAGGGCGCAAAACATAAGAATGTCATGCGTTTATGAGACGTACGGCTGAGGCGTATAAGATTTACCATGCTTGAATCGTTGTTTACTAGACGTCACGACCAGAAAATTGGGTGGGGATGTATTGAAAGTTTTAAATAGGAGGAGGAGTTTTTATGAAGTTTCTTGATTGAACAGTAGTTTTAAGAAATGAGCACTTACATTTAGCATTAAAAAAACTCCTTTGAGTTGAGGTTTTGTTTTCCAGCCATAATTCGTATTACGCTTAAAAATTGGGAATTGAACAATTATTAAACTCCAAAGCTAATTTTTGTCGTTTGAAAAGTAAGATGTCCGTTTTTTTCCGAATTGAGTATTACTTGGCGTATTTAGTTTTCATTTAAACATTTTAATCGCTAAATAGTGTACTCCAACCGGACCGGAAATGAAAAACTCGCGGTTCAACTGGACAAGAACTTTACTTGGACAGAAGCCACAAATAAAAAACATGACAAACCTGGTCAGAAAATATTTGGAGACCACAGTTTTCCTTAAAAGGGGGCAAAATATATTAAGAAGTGCTGAAGTTATGAATTCCTTGGTTTTTTCAGATGTGTGTGACAGATTCATCATGATTAAATCGTTATTTACTGCACTTTACTGTTAGATAATTCTGTGGTGATGTGTTGGAAATTTGTAAAAGGAGAAGGACTTTTAAAGCGATATTTACCGTTGAAAAGCTGCTCCAAGTCTTTTCAATCGTTCAATCGTGTCTAAAGTAGATTTGACCATACATCGTTACGTTAGTCGTTCCTTATTGTGTTTTTTCTCCTCTACTTTTGGGCGCAGATTCTACTTACTGAAGCTGTGAGGAAAGGTCACACTGATATTGTGAGGTTGTTCATAGAGAACGGAGCTGATGTCAACCAAGGAGGAGGGGTACGTTAGAAGCATAAATTGTACATGTTATGAAGAGTTAAGTCAGAGTTTGAAAGTCAAATATTTTATGGCTGTTCAAAGTTTTCCGCTGTTGAGTAAAACCTTGTAAAAAGTTGGGAACTCTTTGTATTTCTTTCTTGTTGTTTCCGTCGTAAAGTTGTAGTGCCACCCTAGTCGTAAGACGTTATGCTTGCGGGCTACCAGGAAACTGGGATAGAAAGCAAGGCAAACCAAGCCAGAATATATTTTGAGATCAAGGCTTTATTCAGGAAAGGGCCTAATTTCTTTAAGGGCGCAAAACATACGAATGTCATGCGTTTATGAGACGTACGGCTGAGACGTATAAGATTTACCATGCTTGAATCGTTGTTTACTAGACGTCACGACCAGAAAATTGGGTGGGGATGTATTGAAAGTTTTAAATAGGAGGAGGAGTTTTTATGAAGTTTCTTGATTGAACAGTAGTTTTAGGAAATGAGCACTTACATTTAGCATTAAAAAAACTACTTTGAGTTGAGGTTTTGTTTTCCAGCCATAATTCGTATTACGGTTAAAATTTAGGAATTGAACTCCAAAGCTAATTTTTGTCGTTTGAAAAGTAAGATGTCCGTTTTTTTTGCGAATTGAGTATTACTTGGTGTATTTAGTTTTCATTTAAACATTTTAAGCGCCAAATAGTGTACTCCAATCGGACCGGAAATGAAAAACTCGCGGTTTAACTGGACAAGAACTTTGCTTGGACAGAAGCCACGAATAACAAACATGACAAACCTGGTCAGAAAATATTTGGAGACAATAGTTTTCTTTAAGAGAGGGCAAAATTTGTTAAGAAGTGCAAAACTTGTGAATTCCTTGATTTTTTAGATGCGTGTAACAGATTCGCCATGATTAAATCGTTATTTACTGCACTTTATTGTTAGATAATTGCGTGGTAAGCTGGACAGAAGTCGTGTCAGTAGTGAGGGGGGGGGGTGGGGGTCATTGTGTTGCTTCATTCTTTGTGCTCCTTACAACCATTATTATAAATGCATATGATTTGGTGAACTAATGTATAACGAAAAATTCCTTCTTACGTAATGGTTAAAACACCTTCAGAGTGTAATTGTCTCTAAAGTAGATTTGACCGTACATCGTTACGTTAGACGTTTGTCATTGTTTTTTTTCTCCTCTAATTTTGGGCGCAGACTCTGCTTACTGAAGCTGTGAGGAATGGTCACACTGATATTGTGAGGTTATTCAACGGAGCTGATGTCAACCAAGGAGGAGGGGTACGTTAGAAGCATAAATTATACATGTTATAAAAGTTAAGTTAGAGTTTGAAAGCCAAAGAAAGGCCAGAATATATTTTGTGATCAAGGCTTTATTCAAGAAAGGGCCTAATTTCTTTAGGGGTGCAAAATATATGAATGTCATGCGTTTATGACGTGCGTTTTCAGTTAGATGTCCGTTTTTTCCGAATCGAGTGTGACTTAGTTCATTTAGTTTTCATTTAAATATTTTAAGCGCCAAAGTGCAAAAGTTGTGAATTCCTTGATTTTTAGATGGGTGTAACAGATTCACCATGATTAAATCGTTATTTACTGCACTTTATTGTTAGATAATTGCGTGGTAATGTTTAGAAAGTTTGTAAAAGGAGAAGGGTTTTGAAACGAGCTCTGCCATGTAACAATACTTTTAGGAAACGAAGACTTGTATTTAAGGTGATATTTACCGTTGAAAAGCTGCTCCAAGTCAATTTTTCATTTTTCGGCCAAAATTTTTATCAGGTTTTGTGAATGGAGTATAATTCAATTTCTCTAGTTTTCATTTCAATATGGAATCTTCAAAAAGAGTATCTCCATCTAACCAAAACTAAAAGACCCTCTTTAAAGGTTTATAACTTCATTCTCTCATTGTGTTTTTTCTTTCCTAGTTTCGGGGGGACATTCTACGTACTAAAGGTGCAAGTATTGGTTACACCCTTTTTTCGTCGTTTTGTCATACCCTACGTTTATTACTGGTACGTTAGAAGGGTAAATTATACATGTTATAAAGAGTTAAGTCAGAGTTTGAAAGTCAAATATTTTATGGCGTTTCAAAGTTTTTCGCTGTTGGTTGTTTCTTTCGAAGCGTTACATTGCCACCCCAGAAGAAGGAGAAGGATTTTGAAACGAAAGCCTGCAGAGTGTAATCATGTTTTGAAACGAAAACCAAGTTAAAAATCTATATGATTTGGTAAATTAAGGGCTAAATGTCATCATATTTCGAATCGAGTATTACTTAGTTTATATAGTTTTGATTTAAGTCCTTATAGTCCTTGAAGTGTGTCTTAAACGGATCGGAACTGAATAATCATCTTGTAAGGTTTGAAAGTGTGTATGGTGAAGGGTGCGCAAATACTGTATGGACAGACTTTCCATGGCGTATTTTGTTCATTCCAAGAGCGGATTTTACCACACAACTTCACTTTTCTTTAGGTCATTAAATAAGGGAAGCTGAGCTTTATATATTACTATTATTAAACCACTACATCTATGGGTATAGGTATGGGTTGCTATGTTTTACAGTTGTCATATTGTATATTAGGTAAGCCCCGAGATATATCTCTGTTATTTTGTATAGGAAATCGCATCGGGATCATTCTACAAAATAAATCAGATTGTGTCATATACCGATCGCGGTACAAATTGATAGTAGAGACTGGTCACTAACAGTGTATTTAATTGAAGAGAAGCCTTGCCTGAGGGTCCTCGATCGTGTTGTTTCGTAAAGAGTACCTCTTTCCACTCAGCAGCATAAATGTAGACTAGCTGGTGAACTATTTTAAAATACAACTCTTGGAGATATCTGGCTACAAACCTTATAGAATAGATTTAGTAGTGGTAGTCCCGATTTAAATTCCCATAAATTGTAGCCCTTAGAGGAAAATGGTTGAGCTTCAAATATTTCTGTTTCGTTCTATTGTTGTTATTTTGAGAATCATTGCTCTCCAGCTGAAGTAGTAGTTCTTCAAATCCTCTCCCTCTCTCTTCAGAAACTGTCATTGCAAAGCTACATTAATTTTAGCTTCTTGAGTGAGACTGTTCAGTGAACTCATGAGTGTTTTTTAATTACTTTCTTAGTGGATCATTAAAACAACGGGCCCCATCAGAAAGTTCGTAGCTGATGCTAGGGTATGTTTGGTTGCTCTTCAGAAGAAGTTTAATTTTGTGATAGAAATTCCGCATTGGTTAATTAACCATATTTACCCGCGCCATTTAACATAAACAGATACGTCACATGGTATATTTCAGGAAACGAGCTTCATGTTGTGTGCATTTTGTAAACACACCTGTATTAGTATGAACTTATTCAGCTGAACTTCCTTGTTATTTTTCGTTTCATCTCAAATGTGATAATAGGAATGTTTTCTCTCTTCAGTCCCTTGGCTGAATTTAAAACGCTTTATGAATTTCAAAGCATTCATTCTTGTGTAGCATGTCAATTGGTTCATTCCTACTTGTGCTGTGTTCCAAGAGATTAAATTTAGCAGGCTGAAAAACGATGATAGCTCCAGTTTGCTTTATTTTATATCATTTTTTTTCTTAAGCATCTCAGCAGTCCGGAATCCTAATTCCTCGAATCTGATTGGCTAATTTCGCGCGCTCCAGTGGTCCTAATTTTACCATTCGGACCCAGGTGCATTTTGCACCTTTCCATCGATTTACGAGAGAGGCTTAACGACGTAAATATCATAAATAAAGTCAGATTCAGACAACGAAGGCTATCAAGCGACAGCAGAAAAACCTACCTCAAGACAAAGAAAACTATCATGAAACACAAACTGCCGTAAAAATGTCAACATATTTCGGGTTCTTTTCGCAAGCATTTCATCAATTTATAGAAAAAAAATGTCATTCACCAGCTTAGGTAGGTCTGTATTGTGCGCTCTGTCTTAAGTACAGTTTTTCCCAATACGGACCTTCCAGTTGATTAATAACATTTATTTGTTTATCTGATGTGTGTTAAACATTTGGTGTCAGTGTTTATGCGCTGTGCTAAGCTTGGTCATAGTTCTGAGAGGGTAAAGCAACAACTTACATGCTAATAGTTATGTGTAGCTTTCAGTGCATTGATTGACTATTGTATTATTTGACCCACTTTCAGGGTACTAAAGTATTATTTGAAAGAGAGTTAGATGTACAGGTATGTTTGCAAGCTATAAAGGTATATTTCTGAAAGCATTTCATTAATAATTTCAAAAATCAGTCGTAGGAGCGGAGTGATGCGTCAACCCTCACTCTGAATTCATCTACAATTGCATTTCGTGTTGGACGTGTGGCTATTGAATGATATCGATATTGATGACGTGTTAGAAATACTTGCTGTGCGACAAAACACTCACCTGCAGTCCAACTTTAACTGAGAGACGGTATCATAAGTTAAGTTCGTGTCTGGCAGCTTGTACTTGACTGAAAAAAGAAGACGAAGAAGATAAAAATGGAAAAACACTTTGAACTAGAAAACATTTCGCAAATACGTATTGTAAGGGTGACAAATAAGTGATAATAGAGGGGTTCATAAATGTTGAGCTCGGTAGTGAAAGAGGGAAAGTATTTTTTTTGTCGTGAACGTGAAACATAGAAAAGTAAGACAAAAATTCAGACAATTTAGTGTTAACAACTGGGTTGAAAACGTAAATTAGCCACCGTAAAGGGTAAAAAAGCTGACGTTTCGAGCGTTAGCCCTTCGTCAGAGCGATCGCTCTGACGAAGGGCTAACGCTCGAAACATCAGCTTTTTTACCCTTTACGGTGGCTAATTTACGTTTTCAACCCAGTTGTTAACACTAAATTACCTGCTATACCCACGGACGCAGCACCACAGTTTCTTTAGAAACTTACCCCTTTATTAAAAAATTCAGACGTTCGATTCCTCATGGGAATTTTTATTTTTTCCACGCACGCGAAAAAACGAAAGATCTCTCTCACTCCAATTAAGGGTTAATGCTGAAGTTTCCTTCGCTTTGTCCTTCGCGTTTTCCCCTTTCCTATCGCTTATCCTTTTCACATTACCCTACTTCAACCTCCTTTCCTTTCAGCAAAGGCTACTGAGTCTTATCAATACAATTATGGCTAAAAAATGATAACATACTTACACTTCGCCACTTGTTTACATTATGTACCTTTTTCTCTCCTCGTAGCTGAAAGGGAAGAAGACAGCAAGTTTGCCTAAAAAGCCAGGAAAGAGGTTGAAAACCCAAACAGAGATGACTAGCCCGAGAGACATCGTTGAAGAAGGCAAATGTGGAAAAGACTCGACAACAGATGTTGAGCTTGGCTTAAACTGTTTACATCTCAGCCCGAAATGTGAACAGTTTAAGCCTTTCACTATGGTAGAATCGCCTGGTGATTCTTCCATAATGCATCATGATTTTAAACCTATCAACAAACATATGGACAGAGTGACATTAACAGATGTAGGCAAAGCTAAACAAGGTCATTGCGTTGTTGTTGAAATAGCAAAAACTCACCCTAGTGGTGATACTATCGTTATGTATGGAAGGAAGATCAATGAAGGAGGATCCAGTGTGGGTGAAGCTTTTCAACTGGCGACTAAGGATCTCAAAGATACTTGGGAGGATGAAGAAATGATAGCTGAAAATGTTCAAATTGGTTCAGTTGTCAAATACGTTCAAGCAGGAGATGAATTCCTATTTCAAGGGAACACGAAACGTCCGCGATGGGTGAGCAGGCTTTTTTGGCATTATATTTTACTGTCTAAAAACTTATAATCCCAAGAAAGAGTTTGTGAAACGTTCGAACTGTTCACACAGTGGAGAACTTATAATTTCATCGAGCAGATTTGATCATAAAATCAATTTTTTAAAATAACCGCATCATGTTTTGGATCACGGGATTTGAACTATTCTGAACATAACACATCTTTGGAATACCTTTCGTTGTTTGTCTGCTCAGTTTTTGTTGTTTTTGTTGATGTCGTTGTTGTTTTTATTGTTGTTGTTGTTGTTGTTGTTATAATCTTATCTGGATTCTTAAAACGGTTTGTTATAAAATTGTACACTTCAAGGGTGGCAAGGAATTTACTAAATAGTGCTTGTGGTTGCAGGATATGGATAGGATTTTCCTGGACCTCAGCTGTACTGATGGCGCTCACAGAGGCATTGGGGATGCTTTTCTCAGCTTCAAACTTTTAACCGAAGATAGTTACCAAGACTGTACACCTAAGGAGACATCATGCTTCAGTAGCCTGAAATGTGGTGTGGTTGAAAATGACAGAATTTCAGTCATCACTAAGCTTTGGGAACTTTTGAATCTCAAGCTGAATTGTAGAGAAGATTTTATCCCACTTTTATCTCCTTCTACACTAGAACTGAGTCTTGTGGAAGTTAACAAAGATGTTGTGGATGGCGCAGTTGTGGAGATGAGAGAACCACTTCTGATTTCAGGAGTTGACGGTTTCAGTAAGCTGTCTTACCCAGTTCTCGGCGAGGGCCTCAACCTAAGTAAGTACATTAAACTTCTTATAGCGGAGCTCGCGTAGCCCCATTATTATACAAAATAATAGTAACCCATCAAACCGAAAAAATTTGGATGTACGACCGTGCGACCGTACATGGTGCTACTTTTAACATGTGTGGTCAATTGTACCGCGGGCACGCCAACGCCACGGCTTTGTCCAGTAGTCCAGTGGTCAGTGCACTGGGCTCCGAGTCGCACGACCGGGGTTCTAGTCCTTGCCGGGGCAAGGTGTTGTGCCCTTGAGACGTGCGGGAAAAAAGAAAAAGCGAGCTCCGCTTTTAGGCTTGGCTAAATCTATATATTATTGTGTGATGTTCAAACTAAATAATCACCCTACCTTCTACACCCTTTGCAGAATAATGTTTAAACCATGACAATAATAATTTTTAAACTTTTCCCCACGCACTTCCGTCACCACTGGTCTTGCCAAGTTTAGCTTTTCGATTTGAATTTGTTTTTTAAAAATTAAAACATGATTATGAACAGGTCGTTAATTCTAATGGTGTGTGTCATCTACGGAGATTAATCTCCCTGAAGAGTGGATGGCTTGGCAACCACCCACCTTCCAGAGTTTTGTTGCCTGTCAGAAAAACCTGAGCTGCATCATTGAAACAGTTTATTTTCTTTCGTTGATAAAATTTGAAGATTTTGTCAAGGTAACCTAGTGAAGGGAGGCATATTAATCTCAGATACCCATGATCACAATTACAAAACGGTAGACAAAGAAATAAGAGAAAACTTATAAGCCCTAACCATAAAAATAATACCATTAGCCTTGACTATGAGGCTTATGGGCCACTCATGGGGAAATGTTGTCTGTTACAGGGGTATAGAAGCAAAACGGTTTGATTCGTTTGTATTGTGTGATATGTCTTCTTTAATTACAAAAAAATGTGGATGGATAAGCAAGCAATCTAGCCGTAAAGCAGTATTCTTTGAGGTTTCTTGCCAAGAAACCTGGTACTATTTTTTAGAGTTTTAAGACCAACTTACGCCTGTAATGATACTGCAGATGCTTAACTTTTTTTATTTCTTTCTACTCAGGAGACGAGCCTAAAGAAAAACTCAGTCGAAGCGGAGAAACCTAAAGCTGAGGAAAAAGACGATGAAGATGGAAACGCCTTTTAAGTCCCAGGAAAAATCAAGTTGAATTATGTGACCGGATACATGAACTGCCGTGTCCAAGAAATAAGAGAAAATATCGACATGAAATCGAGTAGTGGAAGTCAAAACTGACGCCAAAAGGCGATATTTTTTAATTAGGATTGCTAAACACAATACTTATCGTCAGAGAACACAATTTTAAGATTAATGAAATTATTGGTGCTGTTATTCTAGGTGTATTATGTAGATATTTATATATTCTTAAAAATATAATATTTCAGTCATTGCTGAAGATCCTAAATTGAGCACAACGTGTCAGAAGCCTTCGTTGGCTTACATCTCTATTGTTTGCCTTTAGTCCTTTAGGTACATTTTTTTTACGTCAATGCTTTGGTTAAATTGCAAAACTTGTCTTCCTAACAAAACACATGTTAAAGTGAAGCGAGTCTCACCCTAGTGACATGTTTGTGACCTGAGTTTTTGTTGGCTCTATGTGATATTTACCATTGTTCTGGTTTTACAGAACTTAGTGGAAAAGGACTCTACCATACGGTGGTTGGTTGGTTACACCCAACTATTGATAATTTGTAAATACATTTGTAAAGAGTATCTATCATAAAGCATTAGCAGCTCCTTAACTTATATTTTACACTTGTGCTTACTGTCAAGTGCATGATGCATGGAGCACAAACCGAGCTTTACTGGGTCAAGTGTCTGTTTTGAATTTTCAAAGAGAATTTTCTCGCCAGTTCTTAAAGCGTAAATTTATGTCATTTGTTTGAATGTTCCAAGGAGGGCATTTTTCCTAAGTTCATTACTAGGGTCGATATTTAAATGACTTGGAGATACGTGAATAGTTTATAAGTTTCATTTTGCCTTAAGGAAGTGAAAAACTTGTTTGTAATTTCGAAAACAATTTCAAAAACAAAGCGAAATGGAAATGGTAAGATGTTAACTTTTAATACTAGGTCAATTTTATGAATAGCAAGTTTTCGAAAAGTTTTCGTACATGGCGCTTGCCTAATTAAAGAATTAGGTTTAGGTAAATAGGCAAAAAAAGGTGAAATAGCATGTTATCAGAAATAAGTAAAAATGTAAATAGAATGTATACTATCAGAAGCTTGTAAATTTTATGGATCTTCATGTTCAGTTAAGTACTTTGAGAATTCAAATAGATATTCATGTTATTATGTCTTGTCTCAATTACTTTTTTGCGGCAATAAAAAGACATCGAAGGGAATAATGGGTTTGAACTAAATTATCAATCAATTGTTTTAAGGAATTATTTTCGGACTTTAGATTACTAAGTATTTATTAGTTACAGATAGCAACAAAAATAACTGAGGTCAAACCAGTCCACGAAGCAAGATTAATTCAAGGGGTTAAAATGTAAAAACATGATCAATGCAAATGTACAACGATGATTAACCAACATTTTAGAAAACGATTTTCACGTGCGTCAATAACAGCGTGCTGCATGACTAAAGTGCTCGGAATAGCTGTTGCAGTTAAATGGGTTTCCTCTCTATCCCAAGGTTTACGTTCTCATTATGGTACGCTGTATAGCCCGAACGGTAAGTGTCTAGTCAAAGTAAAGCAACTTCAGATTTGCCAGGATATGATTGTGTGTAGTTAAGCAAGATTGAAGCTGGCTGCTGTGTAATAGGCATGGAGTTCATTCTCGCTTTGTCACTTGGATTGGTTAAAAACGTTTACCGCTCCCCTGATAACGGTAAGTTGACGCTGATATTTTTCGATTCTTTACCGCTATATTAAATATTATTTTAATATTTCATGTGTAGAGTTCGTCGCATGACACTTTGCTTAGCTTTTGAAAACAAAATAATGATGATACAATTGAAGGCGTATTTTAGATGCTGTATCTGCGCGATAATAAAGTTTGAGGGCTTTCTGCTTGTCAACTTTGTTTTTCTTAAATTTCAATTATTGCGATCAAAACGCGAAAACACCTCATTTTCTTCTTGTAATTAGTAAAAGAACAATTTTATTAGGCTCCTATTCACGTTTACTCGCTAAGCTTTGTCGTTCAAGCTTATAATTTGCGGGAAAGTAACCTAACCTAGCCTGAAGTTTAAAACTTAAATTTTGACTCGCTCCACTCCAGGAAAAAAACAAACCCCATTTGAATTTATGAATCCATGCCCTGAAAAAACCGTATGTGATATTAAAATCTCATCCTTATCTACTAGATACAAAAGGAGAATTCATTTGGGTTAATTTTTTTTCATGTTTTGTAGTCGAATGGGATCAATATCAGTATCTGGGCAGAAGGCGCTATGTAACAGAATTATTTGGTCGAATTTTTCAGTTCTATCTGGAGCAGTTTGAAATGATCATCGTTCTTAAAAGTAATTTACACTCAAGATTCTTACAGAAAATTCGACAGTTTATATGAGTTAATTAATGTCAAAAACGAAAAATAATTGCATACATTTATTTTCTTTTTGTATATCTCTCCCAAAGTAGCTGACAACTGCAACTTTTGTGAATTTTTCAACGGATGGAAAAAAATATCCAATTTGAAAATTTTTTTCCCTATTGACGATTTTTGGTTTGCTTATAAATGTGAAAACAGCAGATTTGAATTTATTACCGTAACTTTTCATTAGCGTCAAAAATTAAATAGGAAAACGTGTATATTTAGAAGCTTCTCCAAACTCCCGGGTAAAACAATAAAATGTCACCCATGAAGGTTTCGTTTTAGGGCTCCAGATGATCACGCCAACGGAAAATACGCGATTTTTCGAGTGATCACGCGTGCAAACAAAGACTTTTAAACGTCATGCATCTAAAAATGGTCCTCGACTATTTTTTGTGCGGGGTTGTGTAGGAAAAAAATCGATGATCGGTGAACAAAGCAGTTGTGATAAAGTGAAAACTCGCATATTACTCATTTTGTTTTGTTTGATGAGTCCGTTATTTTGCTTTTATGGCTGATTTCTTAGTGAAGCAGAAAGCATACCGCAGGGAATTGCTAAAATTGTCTGGATGATTCTACTTTTGAAAATTCATGCACTAGCTCAGGAGTTGATCGTTTTCAAAAGTCATTAGAGTTTTGAAGCAAAACAAACTAATAATTGAGACTGGCAGACGCCAAGGTCACTTTTCCTCATGTTAGTGCCCTGGGGCGCTTACTCATCAGGCGGGAAAGTAAAGCGGATAGAGAAGCGTAGCGCGCAGCCGATTGGTAAAACAGTTTTATTTTGCAGTACAAAATAAGCAACTGTCCAAATAACCGTACAGTATCGCAGGATGTTTATAGTCTATTCGCGCGTTATTTGTACTCTACTTTTTGCAGTTGGATAATAATAAGGTGTAGTTTTTTGCCGTGGAAAGTAGTTTTAACTTTCAAGTCTGTTTTAAAAAATGAAAGATTTTCAGAATTTCTCTCGTGTAGTTTTGTTTATTATAATGTAAAACTAGTTACGTAATAAATAAATTCTTGGTGTGAAAGCCGTTCTTAAATATTTTCTGGATCGAAAGAATCCTCTCAGAACAGAAACATTTGGCCGGGAATGAAATTTAACTTTTCGCACCGGTTTTGTTGTATTCCGATTGAAACTAAAGAATTAGCAGGACAGCATGACTGGGACGATTATGAATTCCAAGATAGAACGCCAAACACTAACGACTAGGTATCTCGGGGGGAGGGGAGGGGGTTTGTTACGTTTGCTTTGTCGGGGAGTGTCAAATTCAGGCCGATGTCGCTTTTCTAACTCTTCTTTCCAGTGTAAAACTGATCTTTTTTTGCGAAAAAGGATTATTACTCGGGCTTTCCAAAGGAGACGCCCGAGTTGAAATTCCGGCCTCGTTTGTTCTTTCGTTCAATTGCAAATTGCAGTCGAGTCGTTAATGCGCATGTGCGACGTTTTGACTCTGACGCATGCGCGACGTTTTGACTGATGAGCACATGGCATGGTGTAGTGGCGGAAGAAGAGAAGTCTTTGCGGTGCAAAATCAGCACGAATACTATGTATGATACGCTCAAAATGCATACAAATTACGCACATACTAAAAAATGTCGAGCGTTCTCAGAACGGGTCGGTCCGCGAACCTTATGAGAGATCTCTTTGTGAGCCAACATTTATGAGTGATCAGTCCATTCATAGTTAGTAGAGGAGACTAACTCTACTAACTATGGTCCATTCGAGAGGAGGGCTGCGAAATTATAGTCGTTCAGATTAAAGCATGTGTCGGCCAGCGCTTTTCATACTACTCAACTAGAACTTTCCCTATGAGGTTTGCAAGAAAACGTACAAAGTACTACTATTTCTGCAAACCTTCCGTGAAAAGCTGGACCCGAGTAAGTCTGAAATGTCCTGGAAAGAAGCACAATCAAGTGGACAAGCTGGTGGAAGTGATATACGCGTGCTCGTGAAGGAATTGCTCGAAAGGCCCAAAAAGCTCAGAAAACTCGTTAAGATGAGATTTAGCAAGGTTTTAATTAATCTTATAAGTATGAGTGAGAAATTTGATAGTTTGAAGTCTCTGTAGCACTTCCTAGAAGTTTTTCAAAGGCAGGAGATCGCGGAAAAGATGAGAGCAAGTGGGATTTTATGAAAGGATTTTTTCGTGGGGATGGGGAGAGGGGTGGGGAGGCGAAAATTGGAAGGTTGGAAGATTGGACAGGATGAGGCTCATCAGCAGAACCTATTTTACTATTCGGTCATGCAATATCCGATTATCGTGAACAAACAATTCTTTATAAACCACCAATTTAGGCTACAATATTAACATAGACATGCAATGTAATGCTCGGTCAAGTTGTAAATATAACTAGCTCTAGGCGGATAAACAAACACACGAATGAACAAATAAACAACAGTTATCGATCCCTGGCTTAGACCCTTTTTTTCATTTGCAAGCTTTAATCGTCATCAGCACTCTAAACATGCTTATTATTAAAAGTGTGTTTGAAGATAAAGTGAGCGGAATCAGGCGTTGTGGGTGATACTCAAATCACTGATTTGGCTCAAACTTGGCAAAAATACTGATTAGTATGAGTTAACAAAAGGTTAAAAAATAAGCGGTCAAAATATTTAATTTCTTGAGGGATAATTAATTAGCTAACTTTGACTTGCTACCGTGACAAACAGTTAGGACATCCGCAAATCCAATTCACTGTATTATCTTCTCAATCTGTTATATTTTAATAACATTAAACTATTTTTAACTTGTCCATTTAATTTCTTCCTTTTCCGCTCCCTCAAGTAAAGACAGTTTTTCCTGGATTTGACGAAGTCCAAAAATAAGGGTATTTTAAGGCCCAATATCTCCATTGAGCAACCACCGTAATCGTGATCGTAATACCTAAATAAGAAGTGAAAGCCATCACTTAACTTCCGAGAACAGCAGTAAAATTTGTGGGAATTTTTTTTCATCAGTGCTAACGTGAAATGTACATCCAACCAACTGTCCTTTGTCTTACTCAACGAAAATGTCGAAAAGCATATCATTCTTCACTTCAAAACTAAATGAAATCTACAGTAAATTTCGCTCTCGAACGGAAAAATGTTCGCATTCCGGAAGAAATAATGTCCGTGGAAAAACATCCTTGCTTATAATCCATCAAATATTCTTGCTCGCGCGCGATTGGTGTAATCGCATCACGCGATCGCATATGCACCAAGTGATATTCCCCAATTTTCAAATCTCGCGTCTATTAAGATAAAGGCGTTCGTTTAAAGTTTAATTCAAGATAAGAGAGTGTTTAGCTATTGTTGCAGAAGAAAATACTTGCTTGTTTGTTCATAAAAGTCGTGCGAGAAAACAGTGAAAAATACACATCCCACGCAGCAAACGTTAGCTTCATGTTCGTAAACATTTTTCCCTTTGCATAAATATCTGAAGGATAATAAGCTCAACAGCCTCCATTTTGCGCAAAAATATGGCCGTATATTTGTCCCTGACCATTATATGTTTCTAAAAATTCATAGTTTAACTCGTGATTCGTTCTCGGAAAACCGTTCGCTTCTCTGAACAGACAACGTCCGCGGACATGTATTCGTGCATATTTTCTCGCCAAATGGAAGCTATTCTTGCTATGTAACACAGATGCGCCACTAATCTGCGTTTCAAATGTAAAGGAGACCTGAAAAATGTTATATTAGCTCGGATTGTAAAATGAAATTGGCATAAAGAAATAAAGAAAAGTTACTCATTCCGGTCGCAGAACTTAACTCCTAGGGGAGGAAGTAGCAATACTCAGTTCTCACAAAACACCGTCCATTTGTCTTTTACAAGTTTAGTGGTCTTGCCTCCTCTAACTCCGGGCTTTACACTGATTTTCATCGAGTCCAAAGTCATAAGCCGACTATGCATTACCTTAATTATTTGATTGAGCGCCCTCCTTCCACTAAGCGCCCCCTCTCAACTAAACGCCCCCTACAAATTTGGTTTTTGTTAATTAGCGCCCCCGGGTATTGAGTAAGCACTCTCATTTCAAGAAGCGCTCCTCACTAATCTGTTTCGATGAGAGCACTATTAGAGGAAATGTAGATCAACCTTGGTCCAACATCCTTTAATTTCTTATTTAAGCCTCAATAAAGAAAAGGTGGTCTACGTTCCAGTCTCTCGACTATTATGTCCACGTCAGTGTACAGTTCCTTCAAACGAATTTTTTGTTTATTTGATCATAAACATTAAAATTTCCTCGATTGTGATTGGTTTAAAAACTCTTATTTCCCATTGATTTACTTGCCAAGTTGTCATTGGACAGTTTGTAATGGGATAGTTTGTTATCGTATAGTTTGTTATCAGACAGTTCAATAAGCCAATCACATTCAAAGCTGTAGTTTAAATCAACAAATCACATTCAAAAGCGCCTCCTTTGTCATTTTTTGATGCAAATTTCCCCTTTTTTCATAACTTGGCTATTCTTCTTTTCTTGGAAATTATAATTTCTCCTAAATGATAATAATAGTTCAATAGTTCTGATTTCTAATGGTACGCTATTCCACAGATGTACACGATGATTAACAACAAGAAAATTTAAAAACTTAAGTTCTAAAACGACCCTCAATTAGCAAGTGTGGCTTCTTTATTTCGATATAAAACTTATATGATTTGAAATTAACGTACGATAGAACATAAAAATCTACATGACCTGTAAGGCATTTAGAAGAGAACTGAACTTAAACCTAATACCTTCCTTCTAAATTCGAGAGGCAAAAACCTCACTTTGGCTTAACGTTCTGGATAATTCAGATCAGATTTCAAGGGACATATTTTTTCCTCTGTGTGGTTATCCTTTCTCAATGGATATGTCTGCAAATTGTGACCCATTCAGGCTCTATGATGCAAGAAATATAGCCTGAATATATTTTCAGGCTATAAAAAAAAAAAATGCCCGCCAATATCAAAGTCACTGAAAAAACAGTCTTCATAGAGGGGACACAACCATCTCTCTTAATAACTGAATTAAAGAAGCTGTTGAAAAGATCCGCTTTCTCTTGAAAATAAAATACTTAAGCGCTATTGTATTGCACAGAAGATGGAAGGCTTTTGTTCTCATATCTGGATTGATACTATGCCAAATTCGCTCCCGATTTTCTGTTAAAGTGGATAACTGTCTTGTAAAGTATTGTTTCCGTTTCAATCTAATTAGTGACCTAAGTTCCACACGGCACTTTCGAAATGTTGCTCAGTGGTGTTCAGAGGAGGATTTTCCTTGCCTTCTTTCTAAGTCCCTCCTTCTTTCTTATCGCTTTTGAAACTTCATCGTCAATCCATTGAGCGCTATTGGCCAACCTAACCTCAAAATGATCGCGTCTTAAGAACAAGTCTCTGTAAGAATCAAACATCTTGGAAATGAAAATTTTCAACCCCCCTTCAAATTTTGCATGCAGTTAGGCACTCAGGGGGGATGCACAAAAATGCCCTTTTTAAAGGTTGCAGCACTCTTGTTGCCATGGTAACAACGACTGCTTGTTCGAGGCCTGGGGCCTCATTTTCATACAAAAACGTCGCAAAAAAAGAGTGAAATGTTTATTTCTCTACCTCAAGCTAAATAAAACGTTACAAGTTGGCACTTCTACCATACATAGTGACATCATTCGTCTTCACTTTGATTTATTCAATTTTCCCTGAGAGTGAATGTGAACACACCAATAGATTATTCATTTCGGTACAGTTTCGGTCATTTTTGTTGTCGGGTAAAACAGGGAAAACGTTTATCTGAATTTCTCCAAAAGCACACCGATTCTGGAACTGAAACTACCCACCTAGCTGGTTGGTTGACAAATGACCGGTGTGAGGATAGTTTCGTGTAGATCAGCCGACTTCAACTTGTTTCAAATGACATACAAGTATATCAGTGTATCTTCAGAGGACTTCGGATCGCTCAAATTCCCATGAAAGAAGGTGCAGCACTCGGAATCTGGATGATATGCACACGATTTGAGGTATATGTTTGTAGTTATGTCGAGTAGTCCTCCAAGAAGTTTGATCAATTTTTTTTTAAATGGAGAATTTTGGCCAGCTGGGGAAGGAAAACATAAGAAACGACCAGTGTCACGCGCAATTTACTAAATTGCGCCAATTTTTCTTTGCGCAGAAATTTCACTTTGCGCACATTAATGAAATCACGTATCACGCTCAGATTTTTCACGCGTCACGCACTAATTTTAGCCCTAATCAAGCTTCATGCACAAATATTTCGACGCCCTCTAAGTTTGTAACCAAGACAGGGCTGAACAGAGAGGAGAAATTATACTGGCAAGGTGGTTCTGAGATAACACGTGACAGATTAAGAAGGATATGGGTCGGGGTTTTATTTCCTTCCTTCCGACCCCTGTCCCTTCACTGGTTTGCTCCCTCCAGGCTTTTGATGATCTTTACAAAAAAAAATAACGCTTGCAGTGCAAACCAGGTGTTCTGTATGATGGTTCTGTTTGTAAAACGGAGTGAGATGTGGTGATAACCGAAATAAGGATAACCTCGTGCCCAGATCCTACCGTGTCTGAGTAGGAAACTAGGTTCGATTTTTTACCGCCGAACCGCAAGTAAAGCGGACACTTTCGCGCCGATTCACATGTCTATTGGGCTGTATGTTCTGACGGACCCCTGGAACAACAAAAATCGTTACTTGACTATTTTCTTGGAAATGTTAGGAAAGAATGAAAAGTTCGGCGTCGTTATTGCTGTTTCAAAGGCTTACGATAGCGCAACCAGCTTTGTGTACGCTAGGGAGGTCGATGGAAATGAATTTGGCGGTTCCGGCAAACCATTTCAGTTATCAAGAAGGTCAAACGACTTTTCAAAACATGAGTGGGACAACGACATCCTAACAGATGAAAAGATTGGCCTTGGAACAATCCTGAAATATGAACAATTAGGGGAAGAATATCTCTACACGGAAAACACAAAATTTCGGCCGCAGGTAAGCACTGGTATCGATACGATAGCACTATGTTTCTTTATATTCCTAAGGTAACTCCGCAGACAAAAATATTTTTTTTCCAAATAATATTTTATGATTTCCTAAAAATTTCTTTGGATTTTCTTTGAGAATTCTTAAACTGGCTGGAATCGTTTAATTTTCTATCAAAAATCCCGCACGTCGCCATATCATTCTCACAGCATAGTGGTAATTTTGTTGGGTGGTGACGTCACTGCGTTGTCAGAGATTTTCAACATGGCACCTACGAGAGGAAATCTCGCATTAGCTCTTCACAATTTTGAGCGTGAAAACTCAAAGGACGATGAAAGCTTTGTCATCAGTTCAGGTGAAGAATCTGAAGGAACTGATGAGGAAGTTTTGGGGCGTTTGCAAAATCTGGAGTGGTTTAAATATGCAAATTGCAACACAACGACCTTGAACAAAGCAAGGGAGTATTAAACGCATCAGGTCCCTGAAACATTTTGCAAGTGTCGGCCCTGGCAGATACCAACAATGGAGAGATGAAGTGCATACTGAGCCTGACGCCTTTGGTGCCGTTTGTTTATGTAGAGCTGTATTAAAAACAAAGCCTATTCCAATTGAACAGCTCATTTAAGAAAGAAATAAATTTGTCATGTTGTTTACTTACATTGTAACTCATTGTACATTGTAGTTTTTCAAGTGTTGATATTTTTATCTCTATGTTATGGATACCAAAACATGTTGTTTCAATAATACTAGTTCTGTTTATGTCTACTTTATGATTCTAATTTGGGGCTCATTTGTTTTAGATGAACTTTTGTTTCTGCTCTCTCTCATCTACCTTTCATTTAACAAAAAACCACTGGTCTGAAATTCTAAATCTACAACCTTTATACAGTTCCAGCTCTTGAGGTTCAAGGGCAGAATGCAGGGTAGTCACTAAGAAATTTGGCTCCAAGATGGTCCTTAAAGGAAGGTATTTTGCTTACAACAAGGGGACTGGCTTGGGAACAATAATTTGTTCCCAGACATTTGCAATGCTAACAGAAGTCTGCTTTTTCCCCTTGGGGGTGATTGCATCTTTCCCTTTTTACCCAGCACAAGTTCAACATTTTTTTTATTAAATGCAAACATCAGATTGGGAGTTCCTATAAATACTGTATTTTAAGTGCTGACAAAGCCAAATGTTAACAATGATTACAAAATATTGAGTTTTCTTCTTTTGTTTTGAAGGATATTGATAAAATTCAGATGGACCTTAACTATGGTGAAGGCGTTTTTAAAGGTATTAAAGATGCTCTTCCAGAAGCTAAAATTTCATCAACAAAAGGTATTTACCAGGACATGGGACCACTAAGGCTTCAAATTTTCCTTGTCAGCATTACATCTGGTGAGATTAAAAATGAGAGAATTTCTCTCAAGACAAAACTTGGGGAATGTATAAACCTGAAATTGAATTGTAGAGAGAACCTTGTGCTGTCCCCATCTCCTATTAAACTAGAAATAAGAGATGTGAAAGGTGATTGTGATGTTGGTGATGTGGCTCTCATCAAAATGGAAGGCTTGGAACTAAGGAACCCTACATACCATGCTGTATGTGAAGGCCTGATCATCAGTAAGTGCATCTGTTCATTGTAATTTTTATTGTATGTTACTTTTATTAAAAGTTGGTAATTTGGAACTAATATCATGACAAGCCAAATAAACTAAAGCCCAGCTCATGTTTTGGTCAAATCAAGTAGTTCTGAAGACACAAGAGTCAGTCAAGACACTTGGCTGAGATTGAGTTTAACTTTGGATCTGGAATTTTTCCAGACAAATAAAATTTGAAATGCATCATTTCTGTTTTCTGGAAGCTTTTGTAAGACAAGCAGAATTATGCAGACATTTTGATTGGTTATCTCTTGAAATCTGTTGGAGGGTAGATGTATTGATGGCATTGCCATTAACATCTATGCTGTTGTGGGTCTGTTTAGTAAAAGGTTACATAAGATGTCATATTGTGGAATATAAATAATCTAAAATTTCACTGTGTCATGTGAACATTTAAAACCTGAGGCAACATATCAAATTCCTTGGGCTTATTATGTGGAATAGCAAATTATAGCTGATCAAGTAAGAGTTTATGACCTGTGTTGTGCCCTACATTTTGAGGAAAGTCATTTTTAATCTTAAAAGAGGAAAGTATAGAGGGTAACTAGAATTTCAAGAGAAGTACTTCTGGGAATTGATCATAAATAAACCCATATTACTGTTGATGTGATTGATTCAAGGGCTTCAGAGTTGAGCAGTGACTGTGGAGTTAAAATTTATCAGACTGGAACAGTTACAAAGGTCTGGAAGTGAACAACTATGTTTTGTTTTAAATCTCTGTTTCTTTAGGGTACAAACCAAAAGTAATTTCAGTTGATGGGGAGCCAGTGAAGGTCATGGATGTGAATGGAGAGTTGCATTAATTAGTATCAGGAAGTGTCAAGTTTGACACTGGGAATGATGCTGCAACAGCAATATCCACAAAGCTAGTAAATGATTTGGGCCTTGAGCCCAATATGCTCAAGAAAAGAAAAGTGACTTTGGCAGGAGGGTTGGACATGTCATGTGGTTTGGTTGAAATTAGTATTGTTGTCAGAGGATATGAATTTTGTGTTAAAGCATTAGTTGGTGCTGTTGGCCCAGACACTGACCTATTAGTGGGTGTGGATGTAATGCAACGTTTTGGTGAAGAAAAGTTTACTCTAGGAACACCTTAAGGTAAAAATATGATCAAAGGGTTGTAAGTGGTTTAAAAATATGCAAGATTTTAATTTATTTCTAACTTGGTTATGTTTCCTTGTTTCTATTCTTTTAAATAGAAGCAAAATATTGTGAAAGGAAACAGTTTTATTGTTTAAAAGTTTTTGGTAGAGGTTGTCTTTCTTATTGTTGTCATTTTCAACTAACCATTAGCTGATTGTTTGAAGCCTGTATTTTTTTACTCTTAAACTGTTTTATTATGATTGCTAGAAAGCATTTGAAGGTACAGATTGATGACCCCAACAATTTACTTGCCGAAAAATTGTACAGTTTAAGGAGGATCTTGCCGTAATTACAGCCCTAAATCGTTCGGGTTCTTTGGCAAGTATTTCGTTGAGTTTTAGAAAAAAATAAAAGTGTTATTCACCAGCCTAGTCGGTCGGTATTGGGAAAAACTGTGCCCTCTGTCTCATGTACCTCAAGACTACGGGCACAGTTTTTCCCAATACGGACCTCCCGGCTGGCGAATAACATATATATATACAGGGTCACTTTTGAGGGAGCATATACATCAAGTGGCTCGTTTGGCTTGGCAGTGGATGAAAGAGCAAGGAATAACGAATATGTGCATTAAGTCTTAGGTCTATATATTTTGTGGCTCGTTTGGCTCGGCAGTGGACATATATAGGAGCAAACGAGCCATGCGAGCCGTGGATAGTAAAAGTGGCCCTGTTTTCTATGTTCAGTCGAAAGTTTTCCTCAAATTTTCGTACCTTTGCGATGTTTACGGTCATTTCCACATTCAAACACAGAGTAATAATCTCCTCAGCCCATCATGGAAAGAAAAAAGTTTGCAAAAATATAACTTTTAAGAGAATACCTATGGAACTCTTAATGGCTATCTAACCTGGTACAAGGGGACCTGGTCCTATAGGTTCGCCAATCCCAGCATTCATTCGGATGACTGTAATAGCAAAGAAGCGCATTGGGTAAAACCCTGATCCTGATTGTCCGATCACATGAGCGTCTACTTTGCGAAAATGACTTACATCTCCTCTGGCTCAACGGCATTTGAAGTGAATTAGGGTTTGGGGTAAGCAACGAAAAGCAAGAAAAATAAGGTTTGTGGTTTCTTTCAAATAAATTCTCAGTTTTCTAGTGACACACACACTTGTAACGTGTCCATTTTTCGCAACCCTCTCTTTCAGATCAGAGTTTGGTGAGAGTGGTGTACGTCGATCGAGGTTTGTTATAGAGAATTGTTCCAGATCAAGTGTGATACAAAGTTAATACATATGCTATACTCCAGTATTTCATTCGTATTAAGCTAATTATTTCAAATGCCAATTTGATTTATGTAGTTTATGAGAAAATATATATGACGCGTTTTACCTGCGCCTACATCCAAGGGAAATAATAGATACAAGTACTTCCAGTCATTAATATTTCTCAAATAATTCACCATGCTAACGAGATTATTAATTGATTTGTGAAAGTGTTTGGTTTGGTCCGCTCCATTGCGTTTCTTCTCGTGTTCGGTCTTAAATATGAATCAGCAAAGGTTGGTTTTCCTGAATCATGAGCGATCTATATTTCTTTGTTACTTCTTCCCCGTCTGATTATCCACATGACCGTTGGCGGGAAAACAAAGTCACATGACTGAATGAAGAGCTCCAGAAACGCAGCCATGATGCGTGTGTCTTTTGGGACGAGTGACTCACTTAAATTATGTGCGAAGTTTACGTATTCCTCTGCCTTAGTCATGTCAGAAAATTTGTACTTCTGTCTTTGGGGAAAAGAGCCTCATCAGAAGAGTACAGCTCAGGGAGTAATTCGGCGATTTACACCCCTGCATTGTTCGGCACGAAGTCCAATTACCGGTGTCAATAGCCATGTGAGAAACTCAGGAATGAAAAATTTAATGCAAGAGCACATACCCTTTTGAGTGCTACGGAATAACAGTTACTGGGCCAGTTTTTTCTTTCTGTGTTTGATGTCAACCTGGACCTTACAATCTGAAAAAAAGAGTTTTTGACATAGACTAATGTTGGTGGCATGAAAGGTCTAGAATGGAATATGGCCACCAAAGATATTTTTCCAGGGACTCGAGAGAGTTAGTTGATACCCGAGTAGAGCTGACCAAGTGATGGTACTTTCGTTAGATCATTGGCCAAGGGTTGGCTGATTGATGTAAAACATTTGAATATTATAGCGGTTGAACCACCTCGGTAAAAGTACAATAGAGACCGTGGGTAAGGAGCTTCGCCATTTGAGGACCATCTTGGGGAGGTTGGAGTGTTCATTTGCTAAGCAGGAGGCTAAGCTGGACAGGCCCCTCAGTATTCAGTATTATGAGTGGGCCAATACCACAGACACCACATTGAACGCCTCAGATGCCTCATTTGTTTCACCCTACATGAATTGCACTACATCCTTGGATGAGATTCTATCACCCCCGGCTGTGTTAGGGCAGAAGGAGATGTCAGTAGACCTGCACCAATTTCTTGTGCCAGCCCAAAGCAGAGCTTTAGCAGAATTAGCAGAAAATCCCTTAGAAAAAAGTAAACAACCCTGATACGTTTGATAAAATAGTCTGCAAATAGTAATGAGCAAACACTTTTCAGTACACCTGAATTTTAAGTTATGAAATTATTTCCAACACAAAAACTTACCTGTTTTTTTCCTACTTTCTAAGGAACCAATACTGGTTCAGTTGCAATTGAGGGTAACATTAATGTCCAGCTGTCCAGAATGGATTTCACTCATGCACAGGCTGCTCACAAGCCTACAGCCATGGCACTTCACCTAGTGGACCATCTTTTTAAAAGAGATGTGTTGTTTAAATCAACTGTCCATGGAACAAAGGAGTATGCTCCCCCAGACCAAGACATAATTACTGCAATTAGAGGTTAGTAAAGGCTTTGCAAAACTTGTGCGAGTAGAGCTAAGAACTCTGCATCTAAACCAATTATAAATGTTTGCACTGTTTGCTTGGAAATGTAGCATGTGACCTCCTAATTGTTTATTATTACAAAGAAGTCAGACAACAGATGTAGGAACAATTTTTTAAGTAAGCAGTTTGTAATATGCATGCAAGTCATAAGACACAATTTGGTGTTGACGATTTAAAACATTTTTAGCATCTGCTTGAAAACCTTGCTGGTATATTTATAAAAATGCATGAAGCAACATTTCTTTTCTTTTTTATTTTCAGCTGAAGTACAGACAGCATTTGCATACCAGAGCCACGGTGTCAATGCCCACCTCCACATGTGGGACCAGTGTAAGACAACCATTATTTAAAGAAAATTAAAAAACTTAAAAAGGAAAGAAAGTTGAAACAATCAAAACTTCAACTAAGGCATTGATATAAATAGCTGAAATTGCATATTAAAAAGGACCCCAGAACTCATGTGGACCAGTCAATAGGTCTAAATTTACTTGTTGCATTTAGTTGGACTGGAAGTCTCAACTGTGATTATTCCTGAGTGGAATGGTATAAGAAAACTATACATTTAGGCAGTCTGTAAAAGTGATTTGCATTTTTTTAAGTATTATCAGGGCAAGCAACAGATGCTCTAAATGATGGTTGTGAGGAGAGGCTTACAGATGGTAACAAAGACCTGATGCAGTTCTTTGAAGAAATAATCAAGTGGTAAATGCTTCAACCATCCATGTTTTGACTTGTGATAAATGTTGCCTTGACAGGTTCTTGCTGACAATGATTACCCTATACAACCATTAGTAAATGAAGCACACCGCAATGTTGCCTGGGTCTTAAATAAAAAATTAGTCAAAGTAGTAGTCAGGTATTTACATCCATTATTGCTTCTTCCCAAGGAGACACACAAGTAGGATTTAAACCAATTAGTTTGGTAGCCACCCAAGATGGGGAGACTAGGATATCAACTGCTGGCAGTGGATTAGGATAAACACAGATTCCTAATAAAGAAAAGAGATGGAAAGATGGAAAGATTTTGATTGAATGTTTCCTTATATTTGGGTTGTTTTTCAGTTTGTCAGAAGAAAACTATGGCCAATGTTCAACCAATACAGACAAGTGGATACAACTTTCAAGAGTTTTTTGTGAGATATGTGGACAATTGGGTATGTTGATGTGGTGCTTAATTAGCAAACTAAATCTTTTTCTTCACAAGAACCACACTTCATTGTATTCTTTAAGTTACACCCCATTCATGGTTGATCAAACATATGAAATAACATTGACTCTTTTTTGAGGAAATCAAGACATACTGTACGCATAGGTTTCTTACTTAAGTGTAGTATGAAACCTCTCAAATATATGGATATAATGATACAACTTTTTTTTTTCAGATAATTCACATTGTTGTTAAATAGCTCAAGCATTGATTTTATAATTCAATGTCCTATAAGTTGGTTTGCCTGTGGAAAAAATAGGAACAAAAGTACCTTGAATTTTCCTGTATCTCAAGAATAATGATTAAATTGCTACCACTTGGAATTGCATGTTTGACTCAAAAACGTTTGGCTTGTTTCTATGTTTTTGGAACATTAAAAGTACATTTTAATTATAAAATATATTACATAGCAATTGATAAATTGAAAATATGTAACCTATGTTATGTATGGCTGTGTGTGATCTATGAATAGCAAAATGTCATTTAGTTTAGGGGCTAGGTCTTTTTCCATCATTTGCAATTTTTAAATTGCATGGTTGTAATTTAGATGCTCAACATTTGCAATTTAAAAATCATTTTTCCAATTGAGGTATAACTATTTGCAATATATGAGTAGTGTAAATGCAATTGCTAAATCACAAATTGCTTGGTAGCTTTTTAAAATTCTAAATCAACCGTAGAAGATGTGGATAAGTAAATGTACTCCTGTCTCTTTTACAAAATAATAATTGAATAATCGTGGGCTGAGTCTCCTTTGACACTTGCATTTTGATGTGAAGTGTTTCTTGTCACATCTTGCACAGGAGATAAACAGAATATTCAAGATGATCATTTGGTGCATTGTAGAGAAGGTGAAGAAAACTACTTTGCCAATGGTGAGAATTCTTCATGTGTGTCATATGAAGCTGATAGTGACTCAGTATCCAATTCAGAAAACTGTGGTGGATCTATCAATTGTGAGTGATTTCTACCGAACATAATCATCAATGATAATTGTGAAAGACTCTTTGCAGAGATCATGATGAAAGTGTGGCATGAAAAAGATATAGTGTGTGTATATATATATATATATATATATATATATATATATATATACACATTCTACACATTTTACCACTACTTTTTTTTAACATATTCACACAGTGGTCAACTGTTTGAATTCTTTTTTGTAAAGTTCTTTTTTATTTATTCAGCTTTTGAGGAATAGGCTTGACCAGGTTTTTACCATTACCATTGCAGTGTACTAGAGTCTAGAACTCCCCATTTCTACATGTTTTTCTCACCATGTAGGTGGCATTTCATGTTTATTTTTATTTGCCAATTAGGCCTCTTCTGCATCATCTGTGGGCTCTGAGCAGTATTAGGAATATCTCTTGTCCATATTTAGTTTCCTGAGACCAAAAATCATTCGATTATTGAAATTATGTTGTAGGCAAATTGAAAAGAACAAGTTATTGTAAATTATTATATTTGCCATCAGTGTGCTGTATTAAGGATTTAGAATTTTACCCTTACCATAAGTTCACCAAGTTTCTAAACAGCATTTTCACTGATTTTTGATAGAATTCTCTGATACCCCAAAAATTCCAAGGGCAGTTCTGGTAGCACTTTTGGTAAACAGCATTCTCTTTTTGTAGAGGGAAATAAAATGGTCTAAAATGTTTATTCTTTTTCCATGCCATGATTTACAAAATATCCAGAAAGTGATATGATTTGTCCTTTTTTTATTCTTTTCAAGGGAACATGCAGGGCAATGGTGGTATACATGATGATGAGCCTGAGTTGTATTCTGGCTCAAGATGCAATACCATTTATGTGAATTCCACTGTAAGCTCTCAGCTTGGAGCCACAGGGCATGGTTCTGAATGTGAAAGCCCCCTTCTTGTTGAGAAGGCAGAGAAAAAAGAAATAGATCAGGACCCTCGACCAACTGACACATTGTCCTATGACAAAGTAGAGAATTGGCTACAGTTCACCTGCTCTGCCAATGGCTTGCCATCTCTGTCTCCTTATATTCCAGAATCATCAGACTCAGATCACAATGATACTCTTACATTGCTTAATTGTGTGGAGTCTGCAAGAGCCATTATGGAAGGAAGAAAGAAAAGAAGAAGAGCAACAAATTGGTGGAGTAGGGGAGGAAAAGTGAGTAATCCTCTCTTTCATTCCATATTGGTGGAACCTCTGAAAATTTTACCAGGTTCATTGATGTACATGATGGTCTAAAATTGAAATTTCTGGCTGCTTCTCTTGAAACTTGAGGCAGAAATATGCAAAGATCATATCTTTTTTTTTTTTGTATAATTGTCTGTAGTTTGTCAGCACATGTATTTTACTTTTCAGTATTTTTAAAATGAATTTCTTTTGTTGGAAGGACTTTTTTATGAATATGTTAAACTTCACCGAAAAGTACTGACACATTAATTTGATTCTGAAAAGTCAATTGTACACTGATCAACTGTGGTGAAGTAACAATCTGCAGGCAAAGCTTGAAACCACCACCAGGTTACCAATACTATTTGCAATTTAGCTTTCAAACCCCTGATTGCCTTTTTTTTTGAGAGATAGCTACATTTTTCAGATGTTTGTGGTGTTCTCAGGTTTAGATATAAGTTTCACAGTAAGTGTAATTTTGATTTCTATGATTATTGTGGCATACATATTTAGCATGAAGAGGAAGTAGGAGAGAAGCAGATCTCAAGACGAGATGGGGCAAAGAAAGACTACAAAGTTGAGAAATGGCTGAAGGTTGTCTGCGCTGCTAAGGGCTTGTCTGCTGGGGAATTGACATCATTTCTGTCTTGTAATGTTCCCTCAAGTTTAGATGCAGCTCATAACGATGAGCTTTCATTGCTAAAGGGTGTAGAGACTGTAAGAGTTAGATTACCAGGAAGAGGAGAAAGAGAGAGAGATGCAAAATCTTCTTACAGTGGAGAGGTGAGAAACTCTTGTTTTTGTTTCCTTTGAATTGTGCATCCAGCATTTGTCATTTTTCAATGCTCAAGGCAGGTTTGTTAATACCCATTATAAATAAATATGAGGGCAGATATCTTATATTATGCTAATTTACTATTGTTCGTTTTTGCTTTCGGTAGACATGGGCAGTATAGTCATTTCCATTTTTAATGGCTTTTCATTTGTGGTGTAACTGTTGGAGATGTTGGGGGGGGGGGGGAAGGGGGGAGGGAGACACAGGCAAGGGATCTGCACCTAGATATTACATCCCATGTAAAGTTTTGCATAGGGTGCATCAATGGTTTCTGTGATGTGTTGTAGTTACAAACCTAATGAAGATTTTATGGAACATTCGGACATTCAGTTTCAGAAGTCTCTGGTTTGATTCAATCTCCTTATTGCATTTGGTTAGTTTATTGTGCTTCAATAATTATAGTCATCCACAACAGTTCTGTATACCAATGGGACTCCGACCCTGTAGACGCGGGTCACCTTAACCTAATAACTTTTATAACTCATCCGGGTTCTCTAATCATAAATAACAGGAAAGCAGTCATACATTGTCAACTGCACTACTTCCCCTAAGATTACCAATTACCTGTATGTCTGTATTACTTACTTTTCCAGCTCTTACCAATATTTCTTGATATTTGCTTTTTTGTCCAACATCGAAACGCTGAGTTGTTCTAAATTTTTTTAAATGTTTTTCAAAATCCACAGAAAAATGATGTCCGACCTTCCCAAAGCAACCATCAAGACGTGGCAAAGCAGGCAGAGGCTTGAGCTGCCATAAGCAATCATGAAGAAAAATTCATCACAATGAAAACTTAGTTTGTGTTATTTAATTTGTAAACACGTCGAGCGTCTCTTACGCTACCTTTGTGCTCTCCCTACTATCCGCGTGCATTCTGAATTGGATTAAAGAACGTTAGACATTGTCCATTCCTAACTTTTCCATGATATATTAGCCAAACAGAGCGTGCGTTAGAATGTCGCTATGTTATAATATAGGATGCAACAGACAATTTTGAAAACATGTACTTTCGTAACCGAGTGTCATTAGAGTTTAAATGCATTAAAGACGTTGTTAATTTAAGTCGATAAGTTGGAGAGTTAGAGAATTGCAAAGGATATCACGAGAGCTATCGTCACTGTTCTTTTAGCGTTTTCCTCTCCTTCCTTTGCAAACGAAGCTACCAAACATGAAGTTTGAAAACTTTTGTAACGCCATCAAGTTTTGGGATATAGAGACGAACATACTGGGTTTCAAGGAATAGAGTTGAGAGCCGATCTATTTTTTCGTGGTAGGTTTTAAAGACGCACATAAATGTAGGTTTACATATTTCTGCTAATCAAATGAAAAAAAAAACTTTCCAAAGATTACGTCCTGATCTATCACGATCTAAAGGCTTGATCAGGAACGCAAAACGTCCAGTGTCTGTAACATTAAGTCTTAAACCAAGTTTATTTGAATCAAAAAGTCTAAACATGAAGCTGTTAGAACATGGAAAACCTAACAATAAAATAAAAACAAGTGTACATAATCAAGAAACATGTGCCAGAAATTGCTGAAAACTACATTCATCTTGCACAGTACAAAATCAGGCTATGACTTAGTTTTGTTTTTCTAGAAGTTTTATGATAATTTGAGGCTGCTGCTACTGCATCAAGGTGAACATCTGCTGTAAATTTTGCATCTGTTCTTGTTACTGTTTAGTTTACTGCAGAATGACCTGCATCAAATCCTGATGTTGCTTTTTGGATTGCTCTTCCTTCTTACTCTCAGCCTCTAGTCGCCGCTTCTGTAGCTGTATTTCTTCCATTTCCCGTCTCTGTATGAGGTCGTTCTTTTCTCGCAAATATAATATGCCACCGTGTCACTAGCACCTCTTCGACGTTTTGCTCTTGCTGCTGTTACATTCTCTACCTCATCTTTCCTTTGTCTTTTCTGTGTCCCGCCAAGGTTCTCTAGAGCTCTGTTTCTCATTTCCGCTGCTTTGGCACTATCGAGTTTCTTTTTTGTCATTTTGCGCTGTTTCTAAAACCACAGCTTCTTTTTCTGCTATCTCCTCAAGTGCTTTTTCAACATCACCCAAATCTGTATTCATTCCGCTCAAAAGCGTAATCCGTTCTCTTACAGATCGCTTCGTCACTCTGAATTGGGGATGTTGAAGGCTGTTCAGATTGTTCGCTATTTTATCCCAAATTTGGCCCCTTACGATGCTTCCTTTCTTTGCCTCGAATGGTTCAGGTGCGGGAATCTTCTGACAAAGACAATTGTCATATTGTTCAGTCCACTCCATGTTGGTTCTAAAGATAAAAATAAAATGTTAACGCTTATTTTTTTGTGTGTGTTGCATGTTGTTTGTCTTTTTTTTCTTGTTACTGCAAGCAGAACCCTTTTTGTTCACATGCAAGACACTTTAACAAACATAAACAATCGAGAGATTATCATTTACTAAGCGTAATTCGTATTGAGTTTCACAACATTCATTGTTATAAACGTGAAGAAACGAGAGTAAGAGAACTTACTGAGAAATCTTCTTGGCACTCATGTCGGCTGCAGCCATGACCTGTTCGGTGGAGAAGAAAAAAACATGTTTTTTTCTCGGAAATCAGGTCCCAGAAGAGTAGGCAAATGAATTTAAAATATTATTGACTCCATAATTCGCAAAATATTCGAAAATTATAAAAGATAATTTATAAAAATACTGTGATCAACTCACGTTTTGTACGAAACGACAAACTGGTTGTTTTGACGTCTCAGACAACACAGCTACGGCGGGAATTTACGGGAGACAGCTACCGGAAGTAGGTAAACACGCATTCAAACTTCCGCCCGCCGTCGTAGACATCCGCCGTCCTCGGATCTTGAGGTCCCTAATAGTGATTTGGGTACGGGGATACTCAAAATGAGATGTTGTTCATATTACCTGTCTGGAATGGTTCTCGAACATATTTGTTCTTATTGTTATTATTGTTAAAGTATGATCATATGAATTTATTTATATTTATAAGTTTATGTAATAAAGTCTCGCACGACTTGTGTCTGCATGCTTAGCTGTGAGTATATCGAGTTATGGATGCACCTGGGAAGTTTGGAGAGCACTCAAGAAGCTAGTGTTGCTTTCAGCTGTGCCTCACGCAACTCTTTCGCTTCTCTCGTGCTCTCCAAACTCCTGCGTGAATATCTCAGTCGACAGAAACACGCTAAGCAAAACCAATTCTTTGTCGTCGCACGACGCGCTATACAACATTTCCCTGCGACACTATCGAGGTCGGGTTTCTTTAAAGTCTCTGAAGCTGGTATAGATTTTGCTGTTCCATTTCCACGCCTTCTCAAAGATTTGCCGGAGAATAAAGATTTAGTCACTGTCCGAACGCAAAACCCTGCGTGCTATTTACCAATGTCTTTCTCCAGGAGGGTCGTAATGCGTCCTTGTATAACCTTTCGGAACACTTATCTTGTGAGGTATAGGAGTGTTATGTTGGCTCTTCACATTTTAGTGGACTATATACTTCAATTTGGAAAATACATCTTTGTAAATAACTAAGTGTATGTAGGTGTATGACGCTCAATTTTTTTTCATGGCACTTATGTTGCAAAAGTGGTTAATCACATGGCCGGTGAACTCGCTTAGTTCCTAGCTGTTGAAAGTCATCCGCGTGTGGTCCCAGGTTAGTAATGTGGTCATTTCTAGTAGGCTAGGTGAATCTGTTGCAACACCAGCCGCCTGTCGCGCCAATAACAAAAGTCAGTCACATGTTCTATCCGTTCAAATTGGACTGACCACGTGTAAGCAGTTTTAGACAGAACACCTCGGAGGCCTTTCTCAAGAGTAAGTGTATTCTTCACCACTGTGTTTGGATTGAATTCCACCGGAAGCTGTAGAGTTTTAGCTCAGCTTTTAAAAGGTGAGGAATAGGAAGTTTTTTTTTCTTACATCAAGCAAGTGTGAAAAACCGCACGAAGTGAAAGATTTACTTTCATGGTTTGTACGCAAACAGGAAGAGCTTTAGGACGGAAGTATTAATAGATTTTCCTCTCAGACGTGTAGAAATTTCGTTCATTAGACGAAGAGTATGTTCTCTACCAAACTAGGCTCTTGTATTTGTCAGCTAAGCACGTCGATTTAGCCTGATAATTTTGCTCAGTTTCAAACACAAAATTTGCGAGTTTCTACAGCTGTAATTTCCAATGAGAACCATGAAATTAAACCAAATATCAACTCTGCGGTAGAGGGTTTATAACTCTTTTGTGGGCTTTTTCTAGATGAAAGATTGTAATAGACGCGGAAAATTAGGCGATGGTTTGTCCACTCCTGACTTTCTTTCTTCATTGATCGAAGCTTTGAATAAAAGTTTGGTAAATTATTGAATATTCCTTTTATCAGTATCATGATCAATTTTGTTCATAGAAGAATGACTAGTTAGGCAAAATACTACTATGTTATCGTACGCTTGGATTCGTGTATCGAGAGAAACGGCATAAAAAAATATCGTCCGAACACGCAGAGACGACTTAAGCATGGAAAGGATGTTAAAATCAGCAACTTATTCGTTTGCAATGCATGTTATAAAATGATTGGACTAACTGCTCCCTGCGTTTAAACATAGTTAGTCTCCTCTACTAACTATGGTTTAAACGAATAATGTCTGTGTCAGTGCTAGATAAGTTGCGCTATTCGTTGCCTTTCCGGTTGTGAAAATGGCTAATCGCCTGGCTGATAATTTTGCTAAAAGCAAATTATTGTGATGAAAAAAACTCATGCGCGCGTAGGTCAGATAATAGGTCAAAGCGATTTCATCATGCAATTATGTACACACATCAGTCGCGAGTCACGTCAATAATAAAAGTGACGCTTATATTATCGACCATGTGAGCGATTTTAAACAAAACGCTCTCTTATTGGGCTTTTGAGGTGCATGTATTCATTCGCGTGTTGGGGCCGAATTCGACCAGAAGTCACAGAGTTCAAGTTAAGCTCAGCTTCCATAGGTGAGATACAGGTAGGGTTTTTAATACTCATAATACTTAATTATGAAACGATTTAGTGATAGATTTGCTTGCATGAGTTGTACACAAACAGGAATGGGAGACTTGACGCTTGTATTCGTAAGCTGAGCAGTTCCGTGATTTAGCCAATTCATTTTGGTGAGTTTCAAACACAAAATCTGCGAATTGTGCGTCCTTAATCTCAGAGATGAGTGCCGTGAAATCAAGTATCTACTAGGCAGCTGAGTGTTTAAGTTTACCCTTTTGAGGGTTTGTTCTGGATGTACGACTGAACTAGGTGCGGAAAATTAGACAGTATTTCATCAGTTCTTGACTTTCTTTACATTTCTGTATAATCATGCGCTTCCAGTCTTATCTCAAAAGAAATTGCCAAAAGAAATATGTCGCATGGATGCAGAGCGAAGTTCGAAAACGGCTTTTTTAACTGACTGTTGATTTGTATTCACTGCATGGTCGAGACTATGTTTCAGCAAAGCATGACTTTGTCAGGACACTTCCCATTCAAAGATACTCGCGTTTAATTAATCGAACAATGTCTGAGTTAGTCTCAGTTAGATTAAAATTAAATTAAATTGCTGTGGTTGTTGCTTTTTTCGGAATGCAAGAATGGTTAATCACTTGGCCAAAAGTCTTGTTAACTTGTGATAACTTTGATCAGATCCTTGCTGCGAAAAAAAAAACTATCCGCTTGGAGTTTGAGCTTGTAATGTGATCATTAGGGAATTTGTTACGATGTCCGATGTTGTCGGCCGCCTGTCACCTCAATAACAAAAGTCACGCAAATGGTTATATCTGCTAAGATCGACCACGTGAGCGATTTAAAGGAAGCTTTCCGCCTATGCGTCAAAGTCAAGTTTCACTAGAGGCTTTCGAGCTGAAACTCATCTTTAAAAGGTGAGAGATAAGTGTTTATACATATTTCAAGCAGGTTTGAAATATTTTAGTTCTCCATTTCCATGCATAAACTTTCTACTTTCAAGAATTTCGTTTTAAGAAACCCATAAGACGAATGTTTCAGACGGAAGCATTTTCGATCTTCCTCGTAAAACATTTCGAAAAACTCGTGCAGGAGATCAATGAAGAATGGCATATTTTAAACGCAACTCATATCTTTGTGGCTGAAAGCGTCTTTTACCCAGATTAATGAGTGCGGTTTGCCGAAATCTTGCGACGCTTTTAGTGAATCTGTTGCAACACCAGCCGTTTGTCGCGCCAATAACAAAAGTCAGTCACATGTTCTATCCGTTCAAATTGGACTGACCACGTGTAAGCAATTTTAGACAGAACGCCTCGGAGGCCTTTCTCAAGAGTAAATGTACTCTTCACCCCTGTGTTTGGATTGAATTCCACCGGAAGCTGTAGAGTTTTAGCTCAGCTTTTAAAAGGTGAGGAATAGGAAGTTTTTTTTTCTTACATCAAGCAAGTATGAAAAGCCGCACTTAGTGAAAGATTTACTTGCATGGTTTGTACGCAAACAGGAAGAGCTTTAGGACGGAAGTATTAATAGATTTTCCTCTCAGACGTGTAGAAATTTCGTTCATTAGACGAAGAGTACGTTCTCTACCAAACTAGGCTCTTGTATTTGTGAGCTAAGCACGTCGATTTAGCCAGATCATTTTGCTTAGTTTCAAACACAAAATTTGCGAGTTTCTACAGCTGTAATTTCCAATGAGAACCGTGAAATTAAACCAAATATCAACTCTGCGGTAGAGGGTTTATAACTCTTTTGTGGGCTTGTTTTGGAGGAACGATTGTAATAGTCGCGGAAAATTAGGCGATGTTTTGTTCACTCTTGACTTTCTTTTCTTCTTTGATCGAAGCTTTGACTGAGAGTTTGGTAAGTTCTTGAATATTCCTTTTATCAGTATCGTGATTAATTTTGTTCATGGTAGAATGACTAGTTAGGCAAAATACTACTATGTCATCGTACGCTTGGAATCGTGTATCGACAGAAAGGGAAGAAAAAAATATCGTCTGAAAACGCAGAGACGACTTAAGCATGGAAAGGATGTTAAAATCAGTAACTTATTCGTGCGCACTGCATAATGCAAATGTTATCGACCACGTGATCGATTTTAGAGCGGACGCTCTTTTACGGAGCTGTTGAGGTGCATGTATTCATTAGTGTGTTGGGGCTGAATTCGATCAGGAGTTACGGAGTTTGAGCTCAGCTTCAATAGGTGAGATATAGACAGGGTTTACTTATACTTATATCAAACAAGTGTGAAATCACTTAGTGATAGATTTTCTTGCATGGACTGTGAAGAAACAAGAACATCTTTCTACAAAATTATTTCAAAAGTCAATGGCGGAAATATTTATTGATTTCCTCGCGGATCGGACATGTCGCCAAATTTCCTTCATTAAACACAAGTATGTGTTCTTTGCCAGATTCGACACTTAAATTTGTAAGCTCAGCACGTTGATTCAGCGAAATTATTTTTTGTGATTTTACATTCAAAATCTTCGAAGTTTGACTGCTGTAATTTCAGAGATGAGCATCATAAATTGAATTCTCACATACGAGTTAGTGCAGCAGAGTAACTCGGTTGAGGCTTCTTCAGGCAGTACGGATCTGAACGACGCGGAAATCTAGTCATAGATTCGTTGATTCTTGATTTTCCGGTCTTTCAAGATCACCATTGAATGAGAACATGTGAAAGTTTAAATATTCTTTGAATTTGTATATCAATCTATTTGGTACAAAAATCGCACCTCCGCTGTGCTGGCAAAACACTTCCGTGTTATCTCACACTTCTCGGTTGTCTTATATGAAGAGAAATGGCAGAAAGGAATATATTTCGGTAATGAAGAGACGACTGAAGTTTGAGGACGACTGTGAGATTACCAGTCGATTTGCTTTCGCTGCATTATAGCTACTGAATTTCAGAAAAATATGACTTTATTTTGCCTATTGCTACATATTAACTTGCTCAATAGGGTAATGTCTGTGTTAGCGTCAGTTAAATTTCCTTCTGTTGTTTCTCTTTTCGGATCGTGCGAATGGTAATCACTGGGCCAATAATCGTGCTAACTTGTAATAATTGCGATCAAATCCTGGCTGCAAAAAAACCATCCATGTGGATTTCGAACTTTTCGATCACATGTGATCATCAAAGAATCTGTCTTTGGTTCGCCACCTGTCACGTCAATAACAAAACTTATGCGATCACGTGAGCGATCTCACTATAAATTTGGCTTTCGATATATCTATTCCCGCTTTTTCGACGTTTATACAGTAAGATTGAGGTAAATCAGAGGCTGTTGAGCTGAAGCTCAGCTTTATAAGGTAAGAAGTCAGAGTTAATACGTATTTTAAGCAAGTATGAAATGATTTAGTTCTACATTTCCATGCATAACCTTCAACTTGCAAGAATTTCGTTTTTAAGAAACCCTTTCAAACGAATGTTTCAAACGGAAACATTTTCGATTTTCCTTGGAAACATTTAAAAAAAAATTTGAGCAGCAGATCACATAGACGCAACTCGTATATTTGTAGCTCAGCATGTCTTTTGGGCTCCATCACTGCGTGTGCTTTGCCGAAAACAAGGGTTTTTAATGATAAGCATGGAGAAAGGAATTCAAATGTGAATTCAAAACCAGAACGATGGCTGGGAACAGTAGAAGATTAGTACAATTAAAACACTTCTCTACTGTCAATATGAGAAGTGGGGAATTTGGCAAGATACCGATTCCAATGCTGTTTCCTACTGGACTTTGTTGTGTAGAATCTTAGCTGAAATATATACTGCAAGTTTTTACATTATATTTCGTTCATGTTGTAAGATTATCGTGAAATACATTATTTGAAATGCTTTAAAGACTTAAGCAAAATTTATATATTTCCTGTAACCCTGTACTACCCTAAACAAGGCCATTGTGCCAAAGGTTATCAATCGTTTTCCTCATTTTTTAAATTTTTGTTAACAAAGAACTTTATGAACATTGAAGTAAAGAGGTATACGGAAATCTTGCTAAATTTCCACATATCAATGGCTAATATTCTATGTAGATTCTGTGAGACAGCATTAGAAAGTAAAAGTACAAAGTTATGAAGAAAAGGACCTGGTGGGCTAGTTTCAATGGAACCCTCAATAGTGTGTGATTCCTAGGGCTGCAACATAATAACAATTCGTTGTCAACAACTGTTTGTTTTTCAATGCTCAACTTTCAGTTGTTGACAATTGAAAGATGAAGCATCTCTCTAGGATAGTCTTAGAGTATTTAAACTGAGGGATTCAAGGTGAAAGTGGGTGAAAATATTTACAACAAAATGTATAAAATTGACGTATATAGTTATACAAAAAAATCACCATTGTTATTATTATTATTATTATTCTTTATTACATAATCAATGATTTTTTAGTTGTCTTTTGAGGGAAAGAAAAAAATCATTATTTGGCTCAAGAAGAAGCAGCTGAGTAAGTTTAGTAAAAAGCAACAAATGTTTCCTTATCAAAATAGAACACCCATTCACACACACTCAAGGAGTTCAAAATTTTTACTGGGCTGTGTGCATTGTTATGGGACTTATTCAAACATTAAAAGATGGGTTTATTAGTGTCTCAGTCACACAGTCAGCTTGTTTTTAGAATCTTTTGATCCTTCAGAAAAGGGTTATATTTCACAGCTTAATTAACCACTGACAGGAATCTTATGCAACATCTTAGCCAAAAATCTAGAAAATAAGAGTCAACCTTTCTAGCTGGGTAATGCGATGATGACCTGACCTGAGTGGTTGGTGTACATGTAACCATAATTATCTTCTGTTGTAGTTTGGACACTATTGCATCCTGAGTTCACCCACACAGGGATTTTTTGGTCTAGAGTGATCATTTCTTTGATATCAAGGGCACTGCTTTCGTAATTAATGTTATAATTATATGTTGGTAGGTATACCTGTTAATTGAATCTTGTGTTCTTTAGGTAATGGCTTCTATGGATGATGATTCTCCATCTGATAGAAAAAGGAAGAAACCCACAAGGAAAGGCCCTCATGATATAATAAAAAAGATGGCTGTGGTCTTAACAGAGGGGGTGGTTGGCAAAAATAAAGAAGCAAATGAAGTGTTCATGCCAATTACAATCATTATGTCAAATACCATAAATCCAGATCCAAGGCTGCGTCAAGAAATCTTTTTTACCAAAAGCATGACACCAGAAGATATAAAAGAAGTAATAAAGAATGCCTTTCCTATTCTTGCTAATGCGGAAAGGTAATATTTTTAAGAGGAAATCAACCTAAATAATTGAATTTTGTCTGATGAAAAATTTGACATTTAAATTGTAATTTGTGTCAAACTATAATTTGAAAGAATAGCACATTCTTTTAAGTGAACTGAATTCTTAAGTATAACTTTTGAAGTGCTTGTTAAACAAGTCTGTGATTCCAACATGGATGGTTTTGAGGTCTTGAAGAGTAAGGAAATTATGTGAAAAAAATATGTGACTTCTACCCTCCATATATTCCCTTTGAGTGAAATTATTTAAACCCTTGTTTACTATGTTTGCTAGCATATCTAATTGACAATACACATGGTTGTTCCAAGACATTTTTGTCCTACCTATTTTAATTGTGTTGATTATCACATTTACAATCCTATAAAAAATTGTAGTGGTTCAAAGACTGCAGGGTGATATATGTGTCTGTGTAATATATGGATAGGCCTTTAAACATCATGAATGAATCCTTAGATGTCTTTTATCTTTGTCACCAACTTTCATTTGCAGATTTTTTTGTGCAAAAGCAGTTCAAAAAGTAAAACTTGACTTCTGTGGAGAGCGACGTATTTGGAGTGGGGAAGTGCTCAACCAAGAGATAAAGGGGCACAGTGTGTTGTACATCTACTGGGAGGTTTGAATTATTAATCAGCCCTATATGAGACAGAATATTTATATTTAAGAACAATACTCTGCGCTATCTTTCATGCATTTGGTAAGTTGATATCATTTTGACATCAAATCCCTTTTATAGCAGTCTGACACTGGAGGAAGAACCCTCATTCATGACCACCTTCATCTGCTTGCTTTCATTTTAGAAAACACCACACAGATCACTTTCAAGCAGGTTTAAAATACTGTAAACACCAAGGGATAAGCTGCACTTGTAGATTTAAGCCATGCTTAAAATTTTGGATGAAAGATTTTTTCAAGAACGTTTTTGGAAAGATATCAATAGAATCACAACTAAGGTCTGGTAAATGTTGCTTTATTTTGGTTGCTTCATCAAACATACAAGCTAAGAGGCACTGTTACACTTTTTTATTTTAAGTTTTAAAAGAAAATTGTATACATTTGTTTTTATTCACATTTAACTTGACCAGACTATTACATTTATACTGACATTTATTTAAAGCTTTAATGTAAAATCACTGTTGCATTGAATTGTGAGCTATTACTTCCTTTTCTCTCCTATGGCTGTATAGTTTGGAGCAACACTTATGACCATAACATTAAACCACTTTAAATAATACAAAGGAAAGCAATCCGTCTAATTACTTTCCCAAGTTTTGATGCACCTGCAAGTCCTTTATTTGCTAAGCTTAACCTTCTTAAGCTTCAAGATCATATTAAGCTTCAAACTCTCTTTTTTATACACCAATTTAATACCAGCAAACTACCAAAAATCTTTGATTCGTTTTTTGTTTACAGGAAGAAAATAACGATCAACAGCCCTCACTAACAGCCCAAGAGGAATATATGCAGATCTCCAGAAATGTGAGTAGTGGGTTTCCTTGTTACTTCACAGTAGTATATAGAAATAAACTGTTGTTGTTATTACTTTACAGGAAGAAAATAACGATCAACAGCCCTCACTAACAGCCCAAGTGGAAAATATGCAGATCTCTAGAAATGTGAGTAGTGGGTTTCCTTGTTACTTCACAGGAGAGAACATGCTGAAAAAGCTATGTTTTACTTTGAAAATGTAGCTGTCTAGAGTGATTCAGCTACATTTATGTTGAAATATCTTCAGTAACTTGTTTGTGTTTCACTAGAGACAGAGATCACTCTCCAAAATTATAACTGGCCCTATAGACAAGCAATTTTCAGGTTTCACTTGTCCAAACATTGTCCTGCTAGCATTATTTTCAGCATAAAGAAAACCACTCTAAACAATGAAAGTCCTTTGCTACTGAGGGAATATAAAATATAATTAGCATGCTCTTGTATTTCGTTTGACATGAGATGGTTGATTGTACAAGGGACCAGGGAGAATAAGATTTCAGGGGGAGGTGGAGGTTTTGCTCAATTCTTGTATTTTATGTACATGACATGCATGTTGTTGTTGCGCCTTATTTTATACATTTATGCCTTGTTTTGGATGGTATTAGATTGTTTGCGAGTGGTTGTAGATGTTTTTGAGGTGGTTGTTGGTGGTTGTTGAAATTTTTGAGGTGGTTGTAGGTGGTTTTAGGTGGTTTTAGGTTGTTCCATGTTTTAGTGCTTATGTGCTCTACTGATATATTGCTGGTGCAATTTTCAATGAGCAGACTTTGTAGAATAAATTATCTTTAATTCAAGGGTGGTGGCTCATTTTTATCATTGTGGGGAGAATGTAATTGCCCTTATTATGAAAATCTCTTCTTATAGTCAATGATTGTGTTGATGATGATGCTGGTAATTGACAATAATTATCACTATAAAGCCAACAGAGTGCACTAGATTTTTTAAACAGATATGAATGTATATTTTACTGAATACTTCAAAATTTTACTTTACAGGGACATTCTTCAGATACCTGCGACTCAGGCATAGAATTTTCTGGTAATTATTGGTGGTTTGTTACTATAAAATATTCTGTATATTAATTGTCTTTGATGGACACTGCAATTTCAATGACTCTTCAGGAAACACAGTTTGCTAAAACCTATATATATATATATATATATGTAGCCTGAAGAGCTTGATCCTCAAACATGATAGTTCTATGTTTGATAATAAGATTACGGGACAAGAGAAAAGCAAGTGAAAAAACTACAGTTGTAATCACCTGTACATTCTGCTTGGTTGCTGAAATACGCTAAACATTTATGGATCTTCAGACCTGTGGTTGCATTTTGGTGCATTTTGAAAACCTTCACATTGACTCCTGTGAAATACATCGTGAAAAGTTAATAATGTAATCTTTATTAGACAACCAAATACCTTTTATTACTATAGGTTTCCTCACCATACTAATCTGTTTTTTTTATTGTTATCATGATTATTAATTCATAATTTTTCTTTTTTTACCAATTGTTCTAATTTGTTGTAATCTTATATGTAATATGGAAAAAATTATTTAAAAAATAAGATAACAAAATTGAAAGTTAAAATAGTGTGTGGTTTATATTTTGTTTCCATTACTCGTGTGTCATACATTTACCACAGAGGGTCCACTACCTGTCAATAACAGACAAGATGATGATGTGCAGGTACAACATATTACAACATTTAAAGCATTAATTTATTCATTTTTCTGGTTTACTTTAATTAATCAAAACTATAACAAAATTCTCCAATGTGATTGGTCATCACCAGCCAGATTTATGCAATAATAGGACAGTGTCATGTCATGCTTGTAATTGGAGAGTGTAATATGACAGTTGACAGTTCATGTAGTGCACATTTTGCCCAGTTGACATTTTTTTTTATGATAATGCATGATCAATGTTTAGTTTCTTTCTCATATTTTGTCATTATAAGTTTTGATTGTTTGGAAACTGGACTTTGTGTTGTCCAATTTGGTCTGTCATCATACTTGCTATTAACAAATAGGACACCAGCTTTGTGGTCATCCTATTTTGGACTCCACCTTGCAGTCCTGTTACCATTATCAAGATTAGACTGTGACCAATTCGTGTGACTTGTGGATACGTTTATGATGAAATTGAACAAACTCAGTATAGCTTTAATGCTTTAATTCTTCATGAGCTGAAACTAAAGAAAGGCAAAAAGTTATTGTCTAAAAAGATTACAATTCTTACTTCCAAAAGTTTCTTTGATTTAAGATTACTTTATTTTGTCTGGCTTTGTGAAGTTTTTAATCTGAATTGAATTTCTCAAACTTTGCTCATTATGTACCAATTATCTGAGGATCTATTCGGTTGTATTTGTGGTTGGAAGTTGCATCAACTTGTGATCATTTTGATTTGAATATTAAATGATAACTGAAAAAAATATTATGTGAGCTACTGCGATATTATTGTTTTAAAGTAGAGAACTTAATAAAGCAGTAGTTATACTGATTCCTTTCACACTTGTTAGATTTGAGATTGGATATAGCTAACACAGTATGATACTCCTTTGTAGGCAATTAGCTATTTCATATCAATGCTGACTTATGAAACATTAACATGTATTCAAGCTTAGCAATAAACTAAAACCATCATTTTAGAGGACCATTTTTAACACGCCTTTTGGTATCTAGAGAGGTTCTATAGCTGCAATCAAAATAGACAATGCTAATGACGAGATGAGTTAGAAAGGAAATTTGAACATCAAGATTTTTCTGGAGAAAGTAGGGGCACATGTTTGACGTCAGAGAACACTGATGGCTTTGCTCAGAAGGCTTACTATTATGGTTTCAAATTGTCTTTCCATGTTTTTTATTTTGTCAGCGCTATTACCCTCTGGAAGAAGAGACGAATGAGATATTTAATAGATATCCATTATTTGAAAATTCACCACTTGACTCTCCTTCTGGAGTCACTCCTGGTGAGTAAATTATTGACATACCTGCAGTTATTGATAGAGAATATAATTAAGAATTGGTTCATGCTCAGCATGCATATATCATGTTTCGAATGTACATGTACACAGGAAGGTTCAACATCATGAGAGCTAGCTAAGATCTCCTTGAGGTGCAGTTGAAAGCCCCTCTTAAACTTCTTTAAGAGTTGGTTCATGCTCAGCACGCATATATCATGTTTTGAATGTACATGTACACAGGAAGGTTCCAGGTCATGAGAGCTAGCTGAAAGCTCCTTGAGGTGCATTTGAGAGCCCCTCTTAAACTTCTTAGGGTCTCTCTAAAGTCTTAAAGTGCATCCTTATCTTGATTATATACATAGCAAAAAGACATAGCCTTTCCTTTAAGAACATAGCATTTTTGGCTTAATTGTGCATAATATGAAAATTAGATGAATCAAATAAATTGGAACTTAGCAATGGTACTTAATTCCACTGGCTGGCTCTTTGTCTGTTCCTTCCCATGTTAAAAATTAAGATTTAGACGGTTAGTTTTTGTAGACTGAGGAAGGAAAATGGAAGAACCTGGGGAAAAACCCTAGAAACAAGGTCAAAAGTGAAGAAAAAACCTAACCCATGTTTGAAAGGCAAGCATCTCTACTGTTGACCCATTTCCACAACCTGTAAAGTATTGTTAGATCACAACAAAATCTGCTTTTAGAGGGAAAAGTCAGGCAGTCTGGCTACATGGGCATTATATAATTCAGGTGTTATGATAGGGAGGAGGTATTAGGAATTGCTGAGGAGTGAATGAGGCAGAGTGTATCACAGTTGGTATATTTCTAGTACCAGTTTACATTGTCTCCTTCAATAGATGAAGATTTACCTTTGTTTCTTTGTCTTTGTTAATTAACCACTTGCATGCCAATTGCACGTTTCTTGTAACGACCATTATTCGGTTTTATTGCACTAATCAAAGTTATTCCAATTTCTTTAGCTTTCCATGTTGCTGGGAGTGAAGTGAATAACACAGCTGCTACTCAAGAACATACTCTGAGTAAGCTACTTAAAGCAATATCACTAAATTTTTTTGGAAGCAGTCATGATTTGTGCCTGCACCAAAAATATAAAGAAGTAATATTTTTTAGGAGGTCCAGTGATTGGGACATTTAAGAAATTAAGTTATGAAAAGAAACTCGGTTTGTACTTCTCACTACTAACAAGTCTTGTTTTAAAAATATTTTCAGATCAGAGTTTGAAATAAAGCAAATCGAAGAAGTCATTTAAAAGGTGTATTTTCTCGAGGGGAACAGTGACCACCTCTGTCTTGTCCGCATGCCAAATATTTGCGGAGTGTGTGGATGATCCATAAGTATTGGAACTCTCCCAAAAAATGTTTTGTAAGAATAAAAACAGCAAAACAATATTTTCGTGCGTGGGATAAAGAATCCCAGGTGGGATGTGTAAATCCCGACCAGGATCCCGGCTAGAATGCATAAGTCCCACCTAAGATGCAGGAATCCCACATTAAATACGGGATCCCAGGTGGGATCAAATTTTCATCCCAGGTGGGAAAGGTGGGATCCCACCACCTAAGGCGGGATCCCGCCATTCCCACCTGGGATCCTGGGTGGGATTGCCGGGATCCCGCCTATATCCCGCCTGACATTTTACCTGGGTAGCCATGCATATCCATGTCTGTTTTTGCAGCTCCAAACAATGCAGAGGTTGAGCAGAGAAACCAAGATGTTGTGCAAGAAACTTGTAAGCCACAGTTAATTTTAGCCCTTTAACTCCAAAGATTAGATTTTTAATTCTCCCTTCTAGTTGAAACACGTTTCATTGTAGATTACTTTGAGAATTTGGTGTTAGGTCAAGATAACAAGTTCTCCTTGATACTGTATGTAAGTTTGAGTATTCTCATTACCTGTTTGCTGGATAATGTTTGGATTTTACAGGGAGGAGTTGCATGTTAATCTCGTCTGGAAGTTAAGGGGTTAAACAACTTTATTGGAAGGGATAATCTATTTTGGTCAATAGTTCCTTTAAATCCATTTTTCTGATATTTGCAAATCAAAATGGTCATGTATCAATATCATTTTGAAAAAAAGGTAAATTGAACCCTATTCATAATTGTTCACTTTAAATTATTTTTATTTCTAAGCCTCTTAAGAATTTTTGGAAGGACATTGGGAATTTTCTTGAAATTGTGCAGGGGAGTCAAATTTTTAAGCGAGGAGTGGACCAAACAATGAACTGATGACATCCCATTTTGTCATAAAATTCCTTGTAACACTTTTCTTACACATTTTTCCTCTTCTCAGCTCTGTTCACACATGTCTTCTCCTTAGTGGGTTCCCTTAGTACTTTTTTGGGTGCACCAATGGTATTAATGAAATTTCACATGCCATGAAGCTTAAATTAAATTTTGCTTTCATGTCTCCCACCAGTCTAATTGTTTACAACATTTATAGCTCATTCCCAAGTGGAAGTTGATGAACCCAACCACATTGCTGAACAAGAACAATGTAAGTTTGCATTTTCAATGATGGCTATTCCATTAAGAAAA